>NC_136492.1:114242018-114257018 GCF_053919585.1 Euprymna scolopes | reverse complement strand
ATATATATATATATATATGTGTGTGTGTGTGTGTGTGTGTACGTGTGTGCATGCGTGTGTATACATGTGTGTATGTATGTGTATATATACGTTTTATATATGTCTATATATATACATGTGTGCATCTATATGTATTCATATTTGTCTGGATATATGTCTTTATATATATATATATATATATATATATATATGTGTGTGTGTGTGTGTGAGTGCATAAATGGGTGTATATTTATATTTCTGTACACGTATATATGTGTGTGTACGCGTGCATAAATATACGTGTGTGTCTGCATGTATATGCATATGTGTGCATATATATGCATATATATGCATATATATGTACAATGTGTATATAAATATATATATATGAATATATATATACATACATATATACATATATATAAATATATATATAACTACTTCATTTACTCACATAGAATTTATAAACAGTTGAGCACTCTCGAAAGAATTTATTTCAACACATTATAAATAGATATGGAAAGAGTTAATTTCGAATCATCGTAACAAACATCCCCACAACCCAATAAGCATAGTTATATTATTAAATTAATTAAAAAAACAGATGAACTAATACGCCGAATGTGATGTCGAGCAAATTTCTTCCTTAAAAATGAAAAGGGATACACAAAAGAATCCTATGGTTTAAAAACCTTAAAAATGCGAAAACAGATTAACTTTGAACATGACCTTTTAAACGTAATTAAAAACTTAGTATTCCACAATCAACTTAACAATTTCCAAGGAAAACTACACAAAATCGTCAGAAACATTAACAACGCTAATAAAATCTTTGTAAAAACAGATAAAACTAGAAACTTTTATATAATAGATAAGCAAGAATATAACAAACTAATTAAAGAAATTTCAAAAATCTAAAAAAACTAGATACAAACACGTGCGACTGCATATATATATTAAATACGGGAAGTAAACAAATTACCGATAAATAAAAAATTATCGATAAAGTTGGCAAATTGAAACATAGAGAATCATATATTCTCATTAAAGACCACAGATGGGACTTTAATACTAATCCCAGCACCCGCTTGATAAACCAAACTAAACCAGAAATAAGTAGAATTAGCAAAACAATACTTTCTAGAGTAAACAAACAAATCAAACAAGACCTAGATTTAAGCCAGTGGGCAAATACTACCGAAGCAATCACCTGGTTTTAAAATATAGAAAACAAAGATATATGTACGTTTATAGAGTTCAACATCAAAAACTTCTATCCCTAGATATCCGAAGAAATGTTTAATGTTGCCCTAGAATTTTCCGAGGCATTAAAAAATGTAGAAAATCAGTTCTAATAAATAACAATAACCAATGGATAAAAACTAAAATGACAAATTCGGTTGATTTGGCGATGGGTGCCAGAGATTCTGCAGAGGCTTCAGATCTTGTGGGATTATGCATTATATATACTCTCACTAGCATATTTGATACTACGGATATCGGCCAATATAGAGATGATGGACTAGCTATAATAAAAGACTCCCACAATGTCAAGGGAGATAACTTTAAGAAAATCATACACAAGGAAATGAAAAAATTAGACTTAAAACAGACGTATCAGCTAACATAAAAATAATAAACTTCCTGGACGTCACGTTAAACTTAGATAAAAACACATATGAACCATACTTAAAGGATAACGCTACTCCAATTTACGTAAACCCTAAGTCCAACCACCCACCATCCATGATAAAACACCTTCCTAACTCGATCGTAAGTAGACTCAGCAATAACTCAAGCGATAAAAATGTATTTAACAGGTCAACCAATATCCATGAAACAACCCTAAAATATAGTGGATACAAAAATATCGATATCAAATATAAGGAACAAAACACCAATAACTATAATGAATTTAAAAATAGAAGAAAAAGAACTATAATTTGGTATAAGGCCCCATACAATCAAATGTTAAACACAAAACTTGGCAAGAAATGTCTTCATCTTATTGAAAAACACTTTCCCGCAATCAACCTCTTACACAAAATTTTCAATAAAAATACCTTAAATTAATCCTACAGCTACTGCGACAATTTTGTGATGATAATTAAAGCATATATAACAAAATATTAAATAAAATCAAGGTAAACAACAACAAAATAAACAATAAAAAAGTAGAGTCCATGACAAAAAATAAAACTTACACTAGCAGAAAATATAATAATAATAATAATAATAATAATACACCAACTCCATACAACAGCATCCATAATAGAAATAAAAACAAAAATAGTAATAACGAACAAGATAAATGCAACTGTAGACACCGCACACTTTCCCCAGTTCAAAATAAATGTCTAACTAAAAGCGTAGTTTACCAGGCCACAATATTTGCGAATGAAACCCAAAATAACAAGAAATATTACGTAGGTATGACTTCCTTAGATGTCAAAACTCGATATTATGGCCGCAAAAGTACATTTAAGAATAAAAACACCGTATGAAAACAACGCTAGCAAATAAATACTGGGAACTCAAGGAAAGCAGACATTCGCCGGTATTCGAAAGGAAAATAATAAGACAAGCTACCATATGTAGAGACCTAGACGACTCATGTAGATTATGCCTTCATGAAGAATTTGCTATCCTGTACTTTAAAGAACCCCAACAAGAAGAGAAATAGCGAAACACTGTGTTCACAAGATAAGATTTACGCTAGAATAGCGATACAAAATAATCTTAAAACAAAAAAAAAACAATAGAAAATAAACAAATAAATTAATTAAATATACATGAATATACATAAACTATCACACATATATGTATATATATATATATATATATGCATATATATATATACATATATATATATATATATATTAAGACAAACATAAAAAAAAAACTAATCTAGATTTAAAACAGGTCAAGAAACTCGATATCCAGGCTAAATAGAGCGCACACACAGGAAGAGGTTAAACAGAGTTCAAATCGGCCTTTGTACGGTAAGTGCATGTTCATTGGCTGATGGGAAGTGCGCGGTGGATACTAGAAAGCTGATTGGCTAATTAAAATCTCAGTAAGAGGTGCGTATATAAAAACGACAGCCAACCACAAAATTCTCGCATAAGCCTGAAGAGTCCTAGAGTTGAGTAAACGTGGAATATTCAATGTAGCTTAATCGCCGAATATATTTTATAACTTACTTACTTAACTACTATATATATATATATATATATATATATATATATATATATAGCCAGTAGAGTTTAGTTTCCTAGAAGTACATCCAATGAAACAACATGTGTCTACCAAAATAGTGCTCAATGAGTGAACTTTCGACGGTAATTCTTGGCCTGAAGACGTAATCCCCCAACGTGGGTGATTACAGAAACATGTATGCACATATGTAGCCATTAATGTTTGTATAAATAAAATTAATATATATATATATATATATATATATATATATATATATATATATATATACCTTAGTGCGTTAGAAGAAAAGAGTGAGCTCAATTCTATAAGCGGGGACTGATCAGGACAATGTAATGCTCAACAATATCATTAAAGCTGATATAGAACAATAGGAATTGGAAATTAACTAACAAAAAACTATATATTCGTAAATATAGATTGGTTCATTTATTTAATAAGGAAATACAAACAATTAGTTGGGGGATAGAAGGGACTCTTTATGTTAAGGTATTTTGAAGCCTAATACTTCTCATCAGAAGTGTAGAGAAAATGCTAGGTAACATAGTGGGATGCGGCGTCTAGCGTGGGATTCATTAGGAACGAAATAGATCAATTAAAATTATAGATGATGTGGGGGGGGGGAGTTTTATCGAATTCTAAATAAAGGAGGAGCGTATTATATAGAGTGTAATGTAGAAAGGTGTTTATGGTATTCGTCATAGTCTTAAATATATGTAGTATATGTTTTAAGGTTAAAGGGGAGGTATAGTGTGGAAGGGGTTCCAATGCTATTTTATCGGTGGGTAAGATGCCTATTATCTATGCAGTGGCATGTTATTGATGCAGGGGCATCTTACAAGATGAAACAAGATTTAAGAAATCCGCTCTGTATTTTTTTGAGAAACTGCACATTTAAGCCAAATATAATGTAACTATACCTCATTTGATTGGCCTTTGATTTCTCTGTAATTTTTCCTGTTCATATTTGATTTTAATTAAAATATTATAGTGTCCACGTCAATTTAAAAAAAAGGAACTTCAAATTGAGGAGGCAACAAGAACTCTGGACAATGAAAAATTGTTATTTAAATGTGAAATTGGGGCATTAATGCAACATAGATACAACAGCAACACATTGAACTAGTTACTATTTAGTAGCATAGCCCTTCTGCAATTTGACAGCCTTCAATCTTTTGTGAATTCCTTGAATTAGACTGTAGCAATACTTCAGGGAAAGGGAATCCGCCTTTTCTTTAATTTTTGTCCAAAGTTCTTCCAAATTTTAGATTTTATCATCGTGTAGCTATTGCTTGTTGTAATGACATACGTTTTCGTGTAGATTGAGGTGTGCAGATTGTTGATCAATGTTCGCAATATGTTTAAAAAGACCAATAAAAAAGTTTTGTAAAGAAAAACATCATGGAATATTAGTGATAATTAGTGGCCGCTAAATTTATGGAGTGTATTTGGATTTTCCTCAAGGAATCTGTCTTAAGAAATCTACCAAATATCAGGTAATTATCTTAGCCATATAAAATTCCTACCGAGTAATTAATATAGAATGCACTTTGTATGCGTGTATATATTCTTCATATATGTTGAATAAATATATTTTTAAGGACTAACTTCCCATATTTATCATTTGCCTCTTATTCGCCCGCTTAAATAAGCACTCCACTAAGCACACACTCATTTTGTGGTCGAAGGGTGAACGAGTGTAGAAAAACAAAAACAAAAACAAAAAAAAAACAGGGTGTCTTCGATATCAGAGATTGATGGCCGCAATTTGAATGTGTTTATTTTTGTTCATCTTTTGCGTTTTGAAGTGTACATTTCATTGAATATGTAATCAATAATGATTATCTTTCAGATAAAGATTAAAAATAGTTTTTACGAAAATGCTAAAATAGGCATACTTTTTAATCTTTAAAAATGAATTTAAAAAATATTTTAGAATGTGTAGACTTTCTATGTACCAGTACATATTGAAGACTTTAAAGAATCGATACATTTTTTTCATCAGGGTGTGAAAATTATAAGTATTACTTTTCTCTGCATATTATAGTTTTTTTCAATATACGGTAGTCCGTTACAGTTTACGAAACGTTGTTATTTCTTTTTTTTAATACTAACTACACATGGATTTCCCTAGATTTTTTTACATGGAGGGCAACACTTACAAAGGCCAAGAAGCCACTCGGGGATAAGGGTTATTGCGTGTACAGTAATCAATGAGATAGTGCTATAGTATTTATTAATATTGGAGAGTTGATAAAGTGCAATTACTTAAGGGGGCGGTTCATCAGGAATTTGTTTATGTTGGACTTGAAAACATCCAAGTTGAAGTCAGGGGGGAAACATTCTTGAATAAATATTAAGACACGGGCGGGTTCCCATACTTGAAATACAAGATGGCGCCGGTAGTCACACTATTCCTAAAATATACGAGATCGTGCGAAATAATTGAAATATTTGAATTTAGTTAATATAAATTAATTATATTCTAATATTTTTGCATATTCTTATATCCAATCACTGTTATGTGTGTTTTATATGTAAAAACAATTGTTTAATTGATTCGAAACTATTGAAAAGAATATTAATGTATTGATGGCATTTTGAAGAAAATATGTAAAACGTTTTTTTTTTGTTTTTTTTTTTTAAACTTAAACTTGATTAAAAATATGAAAACATAATTTATTGTTCTGTTTTTAAAACATTAAATTCAGGGATTTATCTTTCTACTAAAATCAAAAGTTTTTCAGAAATAACGAATTTGAATATATTTTCAAACCTTTAGTAATAGGCGATCACTAATGATAATTAAATCAAAAGTATATATATATATATATATATATATATATATATATATATATATATATATATATATATATATATATAAATTCTTACTATTTATTATTTTTTTCGTAATGGGATAATGTTTTAATTTTCCACATACACACACGCGCACACATACACACATATATATATGTATGTATGTATGTATATATATATATATATATATATATATATATATATATATATATATATATATATATATATATCAATGTTTGTGAGTTATGGAAACTCGTAGTTTTTATAACAAATATATAGGCTATCATATACTAAGCGTTATTTTCTAAACTGATTCAGAATGCCATTATTTTTTTGTAATTACTGTAGGAAGGATTATGATGTGTCTTTTAAATAATAAAACTATACTAATTATTAAATCATGAAATTAATTTTAAATATGTTAACCGCAATGTGAACCTTTGATGAAAACGTAAATGAAAGAAAAATATCTCAGAGTAGAATGTTTTAGAAGTGTTGAGATGTTATTATATAGCTAACTAAAATTTAAATTTATTTAAAAGGAAGGATTGCAAAGAATTGGCCTATTTACTGCACATTTATTCCAGCATAAAAGAACACATTATGTTTAAAATTAAGAAAGCAAAGTCACAACAGATTTTACTCACAGCTATTTATTTTGAGTGCAAGAACTATGAGAGAAACAAGGTTATACAAAGCACAAACTCATAACTAGTTATATCAGTGTTTCTCTTGCTAAATATTCGAAAAAATACCCAACTAGCTAACATCACTATCAACTATTTTCCCCATACCTTAAACTATGCCCAGACTTCATGAATCTTAGCATTTCTCACATGTATAATATTGTTCCATTGACTTGCCTTCCCGCCGATTACGAAATTGTAGCCTGAAGGTCAAATGCAAAAAAACTTCTTGTAATGGCGTTGTCTTAAAGAATCCCAATATTACAAAATCGCCTTAATTAACGATTACTAAAGCACCACCTTACATTTTACATATATCAATTAGAGATAATTCTTTGTAATATACAGGTTGTCCCGAAAAAACTGACGGATTTAAAATTTGATTAACTTACTCAATATTTAAGTTATTCTTACTAATTTTCAAAGGTTGGTAGATGAGCCTCTCCGTACTTTTTGATATTTAATAAGATGTCATAGTGTACTTACTCTAATTTTATTTACACAACTTAATCTATGGTATGTATTTCACGAGGTCTAATTTTAGTTATGAAAAATGATGTTACTCAAATTTCAACTATTTTCATTTTCACACTCTTCTGCCCTCTGCAGGGGGATGACCATTGTCATTGGCTGAAGCTCTTACACCAATTGAATTTTAGATAGAATGTTTCCGTCTTCCTAGGGCATTCTGTGAAAGGATGATCGAGATACATCAATTTGAGTTGATCTCCTTCTTACTGATGTGGTTGGATCCTCGGCCACACTCTCTGCTAATCTCTGACGATTCTCAACACTTCTTGCCATCCGGGGTCTACCAGATTTAGGGAGGTCACATACAGATCCTTGCTCATGAAATCGAGCCACCATAGCTTATATTGCATTGGTAGTAGGTGAATTTCTTGTGTTGAAGTTTCGTCGAATTTCTCTTGGATTTTCTGATATTGACTTATTCAACCAAAATACGACTCTACTGTAAATATCCGCTCCTCGGTTAAATATCTACTCAGAATGGCCTTCGAAGGATTACATAAAATGATCTGAAAAAGTAAAAGAAAAATATAAAAAAATTAAGAAAGTTATGAATTTGTTTTTAACCACCGTCAGCTTCTTTTGGGACGCGCTGTATATATATATATATATATATATATATATATATATATATATATATATATATATATATATATGTGTGTGTGTGTGTGTGTGCATGCATTTATGTCTGTAAGCATATATACATTTATTTATTTATATATATATATATATATATATATATATATATATATATATTCGTCAGTGTGTGGGTGTGTGTTTATTTAAATCTATTTAAATTTTAACTGCATAGTTCTAACTATATGTTTTATACTTTCTGCGCAAATTTTTATTAATCTGCACGAAAATTGTTTGTTCTATACTATAGTGAATCTGATAACCTAGAATTCCATATTGTCGACTGCAAAGTCACCATTAAAAATTGAACGGGAGGAAGCAGGCAAAATAAGAATAAAACTTGACCCTGTTAACCTTCAATATGTTTTATCAACGTAGCTTTATGTTTTGAAAGCAAACTTTGCAATTGATGACAACATATTATTCTGGATTAACGAACTTCTGTTTTCTTTCCTCTCTTTTCTTCGTGATTCATTGTGTGCCTATGTATGGATGTGTACGTGTGACTGTGATCCGTGGACGCATTTTCGTATTTGTTATCTTTATCGGACCTCATTGTATTCGTTGGCGAATGCGTCAGTCTTAACCAAACATTGACACGATTGAATACTCGATCAAACAAAGCATTGCTGCTATCAAAGAATATCATGGAGACTTATTAGATAGTTGTGCCTATAAGCGAGACAGTAACTGCTAACGAGATCAAGAAAAAACGTTGAAGACAAAATTCTAGTGAGTCAAAATTTAATGTTCTCGAAATGATTATAAGGCATCTCTGGTGGTGATCAATGTATTTCAGAATTTTATGAAGTTTTGAGATTTGTGACCTTATTTTCATTTGGTCATATACACTTCATCTAAACATAAAACTTCTTCGGAACCTTAAACAATATGGTTTACTTATACGATTTTCTGATGTCATATTATCAAAATCCCCGTATATTATACAACATTACACGGATTGTAGGGCTCCAGATTTAGAAGCAAGGATTATATATATATATATATATATATATATATATATATATATATATATATACACGCACATACACACACACATATATATATATATATGTACGTATATGCATATATATATATATATATATATATATCTGGGTATGTATGTATGTGTGCATCAATGTACATATATATATATATATATATATATATATATATATATATGTATATATATATATATATATATATATATATATATATATGTATTTGGTTGGAAGGATTTGTTTTCTATATGATAGTTCAATTAAACGAGCGTGATTTTTAAAAGCATTGGAGAGAGCTGATTACATGTTTCAGTGGAATTCCAATTAAAGGATACAACGTCATCAGACCAAAAAAATGCGATATTGAAACGAGAATCAAAATTACACTCGTTCATATAGGACATTTGTCTGTGGTTTACTCCCTGCAAGGAGTATTGTCATAAGGCAGCCTTACATAAACAATCCATATATATTCGAGCATTGAAGAAAAAGATAAACCCAAAGGAAGAATACCAACCATCGAAACTAAGCTTTTATATAGATATAAAGACTTTTGGCACAGTAACATATATATATATATATATGTACGGAAGGAGAAATATGTCTATATATATATATATATATATATATATATATATATATATATATATAAGTGAAAGTGTCTGTCCGTGTGTCTGTGTGTGTACATTTCCCTACGCAATAACTCTGTCAATTTTTAGTCTACAGGCTTGAAATATTTTATAGAGGGTACTGACATTTAGAAAACTCGATGAGATGGGTTTTTTGGCCAGAAATTTCGCGATTAAGGGGTCAAAGTTCCACGATGAGTCATTTAAGAATCCTACCAAACTTATCCGACAATGTTGGGTCTACACACTTGAAATTTTAGATATAGGTTTCTTCCATATTGAACTAACCTTATAACATTATTTTAGTCAAAAACAATACATTTAAGCGGCCACAATAGGGGTCAAATTAAAAAAAAAAAAATTGACCGGTTTTTTTATTGCTCAACATACACCTCCAAATACCCGGGCACCCATGCTAGTATATATATATATATATATATATATATATATATATATATATATATATATATATATATATATATATATATATTTTATCTTTGCGTACGTTTCATACAGGTACTACATATCCGGCTTTGTTTTCCATGTTTATCAGTATATATATATATATATATATATATATATATATATATATATATATATATATATATATATATGTGTGTGTGTGTGTGTGTGTGTGTGTGTGTGGGTGTGTGTGTGTACGTGTGTGTGTACGTGTGTGTATGCATATATATATTTAACGACTGCATTTTCGTTTTCCAACTGTACAACATTGCAACAAAGAACATAAAAAAAAGAAAGAAAATGCTGGTGATGGAGTTTTTCTCCGAAATATATTCCAAATTTATATATCAAACATGTAAAATATTACTAATTTTCCTCCAGCAAAAAAGTGTTCAATGAATTAAAAAATATAAAACAAGTTGTAGTAAATAATCAATTCCCTAAATCTGTTGTTGATAAAGAAATACAACTAGCCGTTAGTAATTTGAATCAAATGAGTAATATTCAAGAAAATTATAAACCTGTTAATATATATTAGAGTAACCGTTTACACAAGAACTTAAAGATCGATGAGACTATTCTTAAAAATATAATCCGTAGACACGTGTCTCCCAAAAATAATAAACACACATAAAATTTGTTATATATTATTTTTTTTAAAAATACAGACACCAAGCCTCGTAATGAAAACCAACATTTCGCAAACAATGACCTGTTGGAAAGGACCAATGTAGTTTACAAACTTAGCTGCCCAATAGGTGAGTGTATCTCCAATATTAGTAGTACATTGGTTCAATAACTAACACATTGTTGCTAAGATTGACTCTCCACCTCTCTGATTCTAGCTCCATATCGTAACATTTAAAGAGACATGGCTGCCACCATTCGGAATTTCGAAGAATTATTGTAGAAAATACAAGAGTATTGCAGAGTGAGAGAAATGTAAATAGGCTAAGAATACTCGAAGCATTGTACATTAAAACAAAGAAGCGTCAAATAAATAATATCAATTATGAGTGTAGCCGGAACGTTTTTACATGTTTGGGATGTTTTTTTTTTTAAATGTATATATATATATATATATATATATATATATATATATATATATATATATATGTGTGTGTGTGTGTGTGTGTGTATATATATATATGTATATATATATAAGTATATATATATATATATATATATATATATATATATATAAGTAAATTAAAAAACAATTTCTACATTTATTTCTACGATATGCCTGAGGATGATAGAAGTACTACTGTCGAAAGCGCTCGTGATTATGGATCCAACATATACAATTTCGAGAAGAACACAAAAAGGACTATTCGCAGATAGGAGAAGATAAATTGAAAATTGTAAAACAGAATAATTCCGTGCTATACAATAATATTTGTATTATGTTTTATATTATATATATATATATATATATATATATATATATATATATATATATATATATATATATATTATATGTGTATGTATATATAAGAGTAGGTAGTAGTTTGCTTGAAGCATTTTCGGTAAAGAAATGTATATATATATATATATATATAAATATATATATATATTAAGCCAAAAACAATGCGGAGGAAGACCGGAAAAGATGAAGCAAAAAAGAAAAACAAACAGATGTGTCTAACCTTTATTTGACTATAATTCTTCACTTTAATGTGTAATTATTTATTGCCAAGTTGCTGGTATGTCCGGTGTATGTAAAGTCCTTGGGTGGTTTGGAACTTTGATTAATTTCAAGAGAAAGGTACCTCTCTTTTTCAAAATAGAAGACTTCATCTTTTCCGGTCTTCCTCCGCATCGTTTTTTGCTTTAAGATATATATATATATATATATATATATATATATATATATATATATATATATATATATATATATATATAAATGCATGATTACGATAGACAAGGAACTTGTGGCCAGATTAGTAGTATCTGTAAAAAAGGAACGTAAGAATAAGAGATTATTTGTTTATTAAGAATACTAGTAAAAAAATAAATTAAAGTATTATTATGCAAAATATCTGCATGTACATATAACCATGACATAACATCGACTCAACCAGCGTGAAAATAAAGTAGAAACTCATCTCAAACGCTTAAGAGAAATGTGTCTATTCTTTTTATTAATTGTAATTAGTTAAAATCCTATTTTATCAAATTCAATTAGATAAAATTAGTTTTTTAATAAATATTGTCTATTGTCTTTAACTTCCATTAATATGATAAAATTGTTTTACATAAGTACGCTCACTCATCTTAGGTTGAATATTCGCTTACCGAAATGTCTATGTCTTTCTGTAATCGCGTAGTTTTAGGAGAATGCGTTATAATTACTTGAAATGCCACATCTGTCAGATAATTGTTCAAGCCATTTTCATCGCTCACAAATAGATCTTGTTTTCCGTCCGAATATGAGCTTTAATACTAATCCATTGTTATATGATAAGTAATAATAACTTAAAAGAGATATAATAGTACTGCTTTTTTAAGCGTGAGATTATTTAATATTATAACGTTGTAAAGAGGGCTCTAATTTATTTGACGAAGTTATATAAAAATACACAATTTTATGAATAAAGAATGAAAGTAATCACATGCTTTACTAAGTCTATAGCCTTTATAACCATAACATACTCGATTCAATTTACTATGTGATAAATGTAGTAAAGTTTACATTGTAATTTATTTGATACATTTTAAAATAGAATACATTTCAATCAGTATTCTATAGATAAATTTAGTAGTTTTTTGATTTTTTATATTGAGTACACTTTAAAATGTAATAAATAATCTGATTTTTCAATATTATATATATATATATATATATATATATATATATATATAGTAAATTTTACAATGTAAACATTAAAATATTAGCACTATTTATGCTCGTTACAATTTCACGAAATTTATTATAATTTTAGAGATTTAATCCATACTTTTTTCGGGTATGTCCATAACGTTAGAAAACAAAATGTTTTCCAGATAAAATGGTTTATTAAAGTTTGTAATGTTAAATCTATATATGCTGTCATTCCTTAGAACAATAATACAACCTTCTATGCTTCGACTATCAGGAAGATCACTTTTATATATATTTATCTTATGCTATGCTGCTTAATACGTATGACATTGGTTAATCTCATTGCATATTAGTAAAAATACAAAATTGTAATTTACTCCCTAGCATTGATTTTTGCTTATATTTTGGTTAAACTAAGCATTTTCCTCACAGATACATTCGTTTAATATTAATTAAATGTTTTAAAATATCTGAAGTATGCTTGAGAAAAATATTGGTGATATACATGTATACTATTTCTATAGGAGTTATCGAATATAAAAGGCAAAATAACTTAAACTTTTTAGTGTATTTTCACCCGACTACAATAGAAAACATCAACGTATGAAATACTTTTATGAGATACTCTCAGATTGTTCTTATAATTACATAAAGAATAACTATTTGGTATTACTTTTGTAGTGTACTTTTATGATATTTGTAAATTATTAAGTACTCAAACAATCAGATATAATCTTTGGACCTTAAACCGGGTAAATATTTATTATATATTGTTTTGCTTTTTTTTATACGAATTGATAGTGGCAAAAGCTAATTTATGTTGTGTTACGCTGCATTATTTATGCTCATACGATTAAATCACTTAAAGCTTACCGATCAAACATTTCTGAAATTTTCATTACGAGTTTTACAAAAGTTCTTCAAAATTATATTTATATTTTTATGATCCTTATCTGCTAATAATGTTTATCCATGAAAAGGTATTGCTTTCATTGTTCTATTTTTCTTAGTCTTTTATGAAATATTATCCTCCACTCAAATAGTCTGTTTTTTTTTATATTAATTTTAAAACCATAATATAAATACATAGGTACATAGTTGCTTATGTTTTTACGATTAAAAATATGAAATATTTTTCCTTTACTTCTCTCCTATCAATTAACAACTAAAGGGTGGGTTGGGAAGAGGGTTGTTCTATTTTACAATGGTCTTCCTACGTATGGAATCATATTCGTACCTTTTGAAATTATATGTCGTTTTATATGTATCCAAACCGCAACTGAACACTTAGAACATATACATGCGTAGTGTACTAAACAGCATAATATAAGTATCGACTTATCAACCATATTTCATTCTTACATTTTTATGAAATTATCCACGAAATAGACGAATATGCCATTTCTTCCCAAACTGTATTAGCACGCTTTATATAATAAAACATAGCAATATAAAATTAAAATAAAAACACGGAAATTATTTATTACCTTTTTTTAATAAAGAGTTGCGCTTTCGTATAGAACAGTTAGCATAGTTTCGTAACACAGAATTTAGTAGGATACGGTGATGAAAATGTTTTTCAGACCTTTAATTCTGAATTAATAGTTTAGCTTCAAATTTATCATAGTTCGCTTCTGAATAAATGATGGTGTATTGCTTTCATAATACTGCATTTTGTCTTCTCTATATCTTCGGGATTCAAATTTTGAATAAACTGTCAGTTAAAAACAATACTCGAAAGTTATAATTTGAAACAATAGAGCCAACCTAAAACATCTGTTTTCCGAAACTACATTATACGAAAATGTATCCATGCACCTTAAGAGAGAAATAAAATGCCTCACATATAATTACTTGTCTCTCTGTATGTATACTTTCATATTCCTAAGTAAATTCATAAACATAAATTCAATCAAATATTCCTCATTAGGATATATGCATTTGTTTAGAATTTTAGTTTACGTTAATGTCATGGTGTACAGAATATTTCTACAGAAACGCATTCATCTACAAGACAATACTATATACCAGAGCTTAGACACACACTTTCTCATACTAGTTCATAAAATACTCATAGTATGTATGTGAATAAAAGAAAAACATTATTGTCCGTAATAATCAACCTATTACAATATGTCGTAATATATATATATATATATATATATATATATATATATATATATATATATATATAGGGGCAGGAAATGATATAATTTTGGGGC
>NC_136492.1:114194518-114237018 GCF_053919585.1 Euprymna scolopes | reverse complement strand
TCCAGCGTTTCGTCCGTCGGATGTCAGTTTCCTCATCTCACCTCCTCATTTCACCAGTCGTAGAAAAATGAGTTGCTGGACGAGGGACGAAAGTATGATGAGAAGTTAGCGAGGTTGGGACTCACCCCTCTCAATTTCCCCCTTTTTTCTATATCCAAAGATAGCGTGTTTTTTTTTTGTTTTTTTTTGGGGGGGGTTTGTTTTTGCTTTTGTCTTTTTATTTAATTTTTTTTGTGTACGTTCACTAGTTTTTCTTTTTTTCTTTTTTCTTCTATTTTATTGTTTATGTTGTTATTATTTTTTTAATTATTTATACAGTTAAATTTGTTTTTATGTACTTATTTTATCTGATAGTTTCAACAATCTGGTTTGTGGTCCTAATTATCGTGTTTCCCGCATTGCCATCGCTTAGGGGCAACGGCACATTGCTCAATAAGAATGTCAATTAGTAACAATAGTAAAGGTCACAAGGTGTTATCCGGGCGTCTGTCTGGGATATTCTAATTATCTATACGATATTTGGACAAAGATGTTACTTGACTATAAAATCTGCAGCCTCAGGGTTGTGTGAGTAGGAGACTTGTTATCAACGCAGACAAAATTATTGGAAATTCGAGTTTGAATCATGAGCTATCACTTATGTACAGTTATGCACCTACATTATTACATGTGGTATAAACCCACTCACCCCTTTCGGCAAAATGTAACATTACATCCCGTAGAATTATTTACTTAAATGTTAATGATAGATTCACAGAAAAGGTATTTATTTACATTGTTTTGAAAAGTATTAAATATTCAAGCTGTTTAATCGTACTTCCTTTATTAGGGTTTTTGCTTAAGTGTATGACACGTATAATGCACGGTGGAGTAAGGATGTTTAGTTTCAATATCATTGCTTTCAAGAGAAAACTGATAAGAATTATTTGAATTTACAGTTATAATACTTGTAAAGTATGTATCCACAAAAGTTAATCTATTCGAAGTATTGTATTCACTTTAACTGTGTTTCACAAAAATATTATCTCTTATGTAACCTCCGGTCTTCTATGTGATTATCTTTTCCAACCGGAGACTCTTTGGATCGAACTCGTGAATTTCGGATCAAAAATGTAATTAATTCCCTGATAATAGTATGCATTAAATCATAAGTCTTTAAAAAATTGCAATGGTATCTTTCATATAGATCACACGGATATTGAACTTCAACCCCCATGAAAAACTGAATTTGAATTTCTACTGTGTGTTTTATGGATGTCTCTATTATGAGTTTTACATCGTAAAACCAATCATTCATTGCGACGTACATATAACTATAAATTTCAACTTATTTTACAATTAATGCACAAAAAACACACATAATGTATGACTGCCTCCTTTTTACTTGGACGGATAGTCAGAATGTAAATGATTTTGTGGCTGGAATAACAATTTTTACATCTTGAATGATGCTGCATACACAACTCCAACAAACTACTAATAATTTAAAAAAAATTTATTAAACAAAATTATTTATTATTTTTATAAAAAACTAATGATTATTATTATTTTAAAAACTAATGATTATTATTTAAAAAAAGAGGTTATCATTATTTAAAAATGTATAATTATTATTATTTTATAAAATGAGTATTATTATTATTATTATTATTATTATTATTATTATTATTATTATTATTATTATTATACAAACACTGATAATTATTATAATAAAAATATGATGATTCTAATTTTAACAATGATAATTATTATTTAAAAAATGATAGTCGTTATTTTTTACAAACGATTTTCTTTATCATTATTATTAAAAAGGATGGACATTATTGTTTAAAAATGATACATATGATTATTTTAAGAATATATAGTTAATATTATTTTAAAATAAAATTATTTTGATTATTTAAAAAATTATAATAATTTTTTCATAAAAGGACTATCATTATTATTTAAAAAATAAGGAATATTATTATTTAATAAACGATTTTTAATATTATACATATGGATGATATTATTATTTAAATAATGATATAATTATTTAAATAATGATGATTATTATAATTTAAACAATTGACATGATGAAAATTATTTTTAATACAATTATTATTATTATTTTAAAAGTATGTTTATTATTATTTAAAAATATTTATTATCATTATTTTTAAAAAGATTGTTATTATTATTATTTAAACATCATATTAATTATTATTTAAATTATTCTTTATTTTATAAAAAATGCTTATTATTATTATTATTATTATTATTGTTATTATTATTATTATTATCATTATTATTATTATTATTATTACAATTAAAATTAGTATTGGTTCAGAAAACGATGATTATTTTTTATTTTGAAAAATAATGATTATTATTATTATTTAATAATAATAATAATTATTATTATTTAAGAAAATGAGTATTAATTTTTTAAACTGATGATAAATGTTATGTTAAAAATAATAATTATTATTATTTTTAAAAAATTATTATTATTATTATTATTATTATTATTATTATTAACTGATGATTATGATTATTTTAAAATAATGATTATTATTGTTTAAAAATGATTATTATTATGATTTTGAAAAATGATTAGTATTTATGTTTTAACAAAGATTGTAATTATTAAAAAATGATTATATGTTTTTTGAAATATGATGATTAGTAATCTTTTTATAATAATGATTTTTACTATTTAAAAAATGACTACTATTATTATTTTAAAAACTAAGGATTATTATTATTATTTATATTTTTTTAAATATAATAATTTTTATTATTTAAAAAGAAATAATTATAATTATAACTTTGAAAAATCCTGATTATTATTATTTGGAAAGAATAATTATTATTATTCTGTTTAAAAATATAATTATTATTATTATTATTATTATTATTATTATTATTATTATTATTATTATTATTATTATTATAAAAAATAGGATTATTTTTTATTTCAAAAATTATTTTTATTTTATCTTTTTAAATTATAAATCTTTTATTATTTTAAAAACATAATTCTTATTATTGTTTAATAATTATGATTGTTTTTATTATTTTACGAATGATTATTATTATTATTATTATTATTATTATTTTTATTATTATTATTTAAAAAACATCATTATTATAGTTTAAAAATTATGAGTTCAATTTTTTAAATATAAGGATTATTAGATATATTTAAAAATATGATTATTAATATTATTTAAAAATAATGATCAGTATTATTTTAAAAACGATTTTTCTTATGTTTTTCGCACATGATTATTGTTGTTTAAACATCACGATTATTAATATTTTAAAAATAATGTTTGTTATTTTTTTCAAAATGATTGTGATTTATTTTTTTAAAAAAATGATGATTATTGTAAAAAACAATAATGATTATAATTATTGTAAAACCGACCATCATTATTTTTATACTTGTGATTAATATTTAAACAAAAATATGATCATTATTATTTTAAAATGATGTTTATTAATATTTGAAAAATGATGATTTTTATTATTTAAAAAAATTGTGTTATTACTACTTAATAAATGGTGTTTATTAATATTTAAAAAATGATGGTTATTAGTATTTTCAGAAATTATGAATTTTATTTTTTAAATACGATTATTATTATTTTAAAAATATGATTATCTTTTAAATGATTATTATTAACTTTTAAATCATGGTGATCATTGTTGTTCAAAATTAATGAGTATTGTTATTTTAAAAATGATAATTTTATTTTAAAAATGATGATTGTTATTTTAAAAATGATGATTGATCATATTATTTAATAAATGATGATTATTATTTTTTAATTGTGATTTTTTTTTAAATCGTGATTATTATATTTTTAGATGATGAGTAATAATATTTTAAAACATGATGATATATGATATTATGTTACAAGGATTATAAAAAAAGATATTGAATATTATTATTTTGAAAATATGATTATTATAAAATAAATGATTAATATCATTATCTAAACAAAGCGATTATTATTGCTATTATTTAAAAATGATAATTATTATTTATAAAATGCTGATTAATATTATTTAAAAAAATGATTTTTATATTATTTTAAAATGATGATTATTCTTTTCAAAATGATTATAATTTGTTTTAAAATGATGATTATTACTTGAAAAAGTGATGATTATTAACACAGATTTCGATAGGATGCTTTATCCACAGCTTGCAGAAATAGGCATTAAGATTTTTAAAACATGTTTACTGTTAATTCCGTTTTAATACAATTCGTCATTTTCTCTGTAATGTTTCCTAGGGTCTGAGGAGAATCAAGTGCCATGATTTGTAGAACTCTCTAACACGTCTAATAACGCTTCAAATAAATTCGCGTTATTACAGCAGCCGTGTACTATTGCTTTCTTGTTGACGCCGTCCATTGAAATTTACAGTAATTGGGGGGGCAATACGACTATCCAAAGTTCTGGCCTTCATCGCAATCAACATGTGGAGTTCTAGTAGTACGTTTCTGCGCGATCTTTCAATCTTTCCTGAATTTTCAACTATTTTGTGTGATGCAATTCCTCATAATTCTATAGATTGTTTTTTTTCATTTGCAGGGGAAGGATAGATAATATACACTTGTACCTCCAGCAGTATTGGCTGCGCCTTTAATTTTACATCTTTTGCAGTTTCTACGTGTCCAGTAAGAGTTTGGTGTCCATGTATATTAGTTTCCAAAATGTTTTCCTAAATATATCAGCCATTTTTACAATTCCGTCTTTGCATAGTTTTAGTCCTTCCATCAATTGCGATGTCGAAAGGGATGTGATAATGAGGGGATGAGTTCGGGTTAGAGAACTTATAGGTATGCAGCTTCAATGTTCTTGATAGCAATTCAGGATGTGTCTCTGCAGCAGTTTGTCTGTGGCCCATATATGCTAGTCTTTACATTCAAGAGTTTTCATTCATATTTCAGTTGATTTCATTAAGGTCAACGATTTGACAGGGCTTTTCTTTCTGGTAATTTTTACCACATTCGGTGTTCAGGCTTGGATGGGTTTATCAGTCTATATATTCCTGTCCCATACGATTTTGTGAATATCGTTTTCAACTACTGTTGACAGCTTATGTTTGTACCACTTTTTGATGTCCTAGATAAACTTGTTTGCAAAATTCCCAGTGAACGGTTTTCCCATTGGTCTGGTCTTTTCTTGAATTCCTTTTGGGATATTTTCTTTCATTCAATTACTATTGTTTCGTCCCTTTGTCCACAGTCTACATTTACTGTTTTATTTTGTTTTATCGATGTTTGCTTAGATGGGGTTGGTTCTTAATGAGTTATTTTGTGCTGTTATTATTAGGGTTTTAGTTTTTGGGCTTATGTGTCCTTTTCACATCCATGTCAAATGTTTTCGTTATTTTCCCCCTTTGTCGTCCTTATGAATCTTCCATGTAGTTGTTTTGTTTCAATTTTTCTTTTCTCGTTTTCTTTCCTTTATCTTCCTGTTTTCTGTTTAGTCGACTTATTCTGTGTCTCTCGCTAAAACAGTTATTGTGCCTTGCGTGATGTATATTCCTGATTTTTTATTTGTGTCAGGCACACAGTCTTCTAAATAAACTAATCCTCTCCCCGCTTCTATTCATTTTACGTATAGTCGGTCAACATCGTCCTCTGGGTGGTGTCATCGTGCGTGTTCATGAGTTCTCTGCTCTTCAGATCGAGCTAATTCAGTCTTATTAAGTCCACCCTACGAACGGTCCCGAGTGTCTGATTAGTTATACTGCTCATGTAGTTCTACCGTTTATTAGAGTTTCTTCTTAGTATCTTCCTCATAGTGGGTACGCAAGTGATAGCGTTATGGATGCTGGGGGTGATTCATTTCTTTGTCCTTCCGTATTTGTATGGTTCTTCCTTTTGTCGTTAAATGTGGCATGTGTATTTCCTGTATACACCTTCTCATGTTTTCGGCTAGTCTTTCTTGAAGTATTGTTAGTATTGGTTCCAGGAACTTTCACACAGACAGAGATATTTACCTTGAAAACAGCCTGTGGTCTATGTGGCCAGTCTTTTACTTTTGAATACAAACATATACATATACATGGGTCCATATAGTATTCTACTCGTACTTAAGATAAGCGACATATCTCAACTTTGTATATTTTTTTTTTACATTTTCATGGAATCGCATAAACCATTTCTTATGATTTCCGTATAATGGAGGTTGAGTCGACTATTTCTTTCGAAGGCAGCAGTCTCTTATGAATGCAGTTATAGTAACAATTTAATTGCTCTTCAGTTTCTTTCTACAATCATCCATATATGGAATAAGCTTGTAGGTGTTTTGGTTGTGTCCTATTGCCTGTTTTCGAGATTTTTTATAGCAGATATCATGATTTCTGTATAGTTGTGTAGTGCAAGTTTTTTTTCAACTGCTCACCGATTATTAATATGTATTGCTGCTATTACAGATATATGGATGTGTTAGTCAAGAGACCTTTTTACTTTTTATATTCTGTAGATGGAGAAAGTTTCGGTTTAAATAATTTTCTTTGGATAACAGCGTCCAATATACAGATTTCTGAAACTCGAAATCAGTGAAACTTATTTATGAAGTAAAAATAATTAAATGCATAAATTATTTCATATAAGTCACATGGTTCATTCCTGTCTGAACATTTTCTTCGTAAGACCAGATTATTTAAGATCCATGTAGATATCGAATAATCAATATAAGTTCTCGCAAATCAATTACTGTAACTGGCTATGGATTTCTTCGATGAACCTAGAGACGTGTTTCAAATACATCTCCAAATTTATAGTAACAATATATATGGATATATCGAGTGGACTAGTATTTATATTTATACACATTACGTTTAAGCAGCACGTCTATTGAGCATCCCTGTATGTTACATAACTTCATTTTTAAGCATCTACGACCCAGATCTTAATTTACCATATGGGATGAAATAGCGATAATGTCGTGAAGTATTTTTAAATTAAAATATTGCAAACAAGTTTATTCCCATGGTTTTTATAATAAACGATGTTTGCATCTAGTTTACTAAATATATCCAGTAGCGGCAAGGAAAGATTCCGCACTTGTCATGTTTTTAGACGCAAATTTGAGCTAAATTTAAGTTTGCAATAATATCTTAATTTTTATCTTTGCCAGAAGCAATTTTGTTTTACAGTAGAAAACTGAACAAAAAGAAAATATTACTGTGATCTAAAAAAGTATCTATGGAAAGTCTGCATGAGTTTCGTTTTCTCGAAAAAAAAAAACGAGAAAAAATATTTTATCACCTCTCCGAGAGATCGAAACAGCATTCACTCCGTTACGAGAATTCATGACAACAACGCGAATATTCCAATAGATTTTGCTACGAAAACGGATTTTAATTGGTTTTATTATTTCATTTTTTACGACTCAAAATTATTGAATTACTTATTTCTCGAGAGAAAGTTAAAATAAATTCTGAATTGTATTTTGTTCTCGGAGGAAAATTGAACATTTTTTCTGTTAAAAAAACTCGTACGTGCTTTTTTCTGTGTGCATATAAATTTGGCATATTTTCCCCGGAAAGTCGCTTTTTTTTCTGTTTAACATTTCTTAGACCTATATTCAATTTGAGTTTGTTTATTTTTTACAAACGGAAGAGCTTTTAATGCAAGTGGTTGCAATAAAATGTTTACAGCAGACTCGGACTTTAGAATTACAGCAACAAAGAAAAAAGGAAAGACGAGTAATAGAAGAAAGGACAGAAGTAAAAGCGGAAAGGGAGAAGAAAGAAAAAGATATTTAAGCGAAAGGAAAAAGGAAGGCAAGCGTAAACAAAAGAAAGAAAAAAGTAAATAAGGAAATTCAGCGAGAAAATAGGCAACGAAAATTTGGAATTACGAACTAAAGAAATAGCGACGAAAGACAAGAAAAAAAAAGTTAGACCAGAATTTTCCCTATTGGAGCGAGCAGATGAAGGTTCGTATTTAATCACAAAAATTGAGAGCTGCGCAACGTAGTAAGTTCGTGGACTACCTCATTCCTAAACATACGAGCGAATTGCCCTTCGAGGAAGCAATGAAATATTTGATGCCATTATGCTGTCCTAAATCAGCTCATTTTATAAAAGATTGTTACGCATCAACCGGACATGCAAAGAAAACCAAGATTACACTGCATTTGCTTTAGTCATAAATAGGCACCGTGACGACTTCGGACTATCCTCATGGACGACCGAGAACTTTAAAGGCATGCTTTTTATTCAAGGCTCAATGTCGACCAAGGACGATGAACTCAGCCGCCGGTCACTAAACATATTGAAAATTTAACTAAATATACTCCATCAACAGCTGCCTGAGGAATTCCAAATAATCAAGACTCCAAACCTATAAAATAAGCAGGTGTCGCATACATAAAAAAGGTACGAAGTAACAAAAAGTTTTACCCTGCAAACGGTCAAGAAAAGCCAAACATAACCCCCTGGAATGTCCCAAATAAGCCTGAGTTACCCCGTTTTCCATGTCAAAGATGTGGGGGGGGTCTATTGGCAGAAAGATTATCCATAAGGTCTGGGAATTGTAGTCGGTGTGGATGCAAGAGAGAGATAACCTGGCACTGCAGAAAACCAGGACGCCACAAGAGCTATGAAAAAACAAAAAGACTAAAACGGATGACGGAAATGTACGGAAGTATGTGGCAGGTAAAAGTGTTGACAAGAATGTTGGGCTTCAACTTGGCAGTGATTCGGATTTTTCTATCATAAACCACCATACTTTGTGCTTAATTGGAGACCCGATAATCCTAAGAACTAATCAAGTTGCCGGTTCAATAACTGGGAGAAGAATAAGAGTTGCAGGTGAAGTTGTCACTAACATAACGTTGAAGGGAACAAAATGAATCTCAATGTGTTTGTATTGAAACACACTAATATATACTTGAGACAAAACTAAAACAATCTGGGACTAGCCCTTTATCTATTTTTGGCAAAAGTGGACAATTTACAGCCGAAGCTACCAAATTAAAAAATACCTTATAAGTCGTTTCCCAGGACTTTTTCGAATAAACTCGCTCGTTGTAAAAAAATGGAGGCGAATTTCAAGTTACAAGACAATGCCACCCTAGTCTTCAAAAAGAAACACAGCACACTGTTCGCCTCTATACAAAAGAATGACGTAGAGCCGGACAGACTCGTCGAAGCAGGAATTTTTCCCCTAGTTGACTACAGCAAGATGACTACTTTTGCCGTGTATATAAAGTAAATATTGATAGATATCTAGGGTCTGCGCAGATATCCCAACCGGGTTGAATGAATCATTACCCGATACCCAGCCCTGAGAAAGTTTTTTTACGAAATTAAATTGAAAAATATATTCTCAAAAACAGACTTGAAACGACTGTATCTACAGAGTTCCAATCCCTCGCCACCCCCCTCGCCAATCTTTCACGAGAAACACCCGTCTGGCTGAAACTACTGTCAATAATTTTCCCCACTCTTTATCTGTGCCTAAATCCAAAGGTAGATTCCATGAGAAAAGCTTCTTTCTTAGAACTTCACGCCAGTGGAACTCTCTCCCGCTTGCCTGTTTACCACCTGACTTGAACTTGGACGTCTTCAAGTCCGACATTAACAAATGCCTGACAAACCGCCCCCTTAAGTAAGACACTCTATCAAAACCGCCAATACTCATGATTACTACAATGCTATCTAATTGATTACTGTACACGCAATAACCCTTATCCCTGAGTGTCCTTCGGGCTTTGATAAGTGGTGACCCCCATGTAAAAAAACAAGTTCCGTTGAAAAGGGAAGCTCAAAACGTTTGCGCATTACCACTCACAATGTACCATTTAAGTTCAATTTTTTAGTTTCAGGACAAAAATTGCACCAGCTTTCTTTAAACAAATAATCAACACGATGTTGAGCGGCCTTAATTTCTCCATCGAATACCTGGACAATATACTAATCAAAAGCTACATACCAAACAAGTTTCAGGTGTTCGAAAAGATAACTTAGTACGGCGAGTTTTTTTCGCCGAAATATATAGATTAACATTATTTCCAATTGTTTATTCTTTTCGTGGGATGGCTTCAAAGCGTATGTTACATTTGATTTTTTTTATTTATAAACACCTTTAAAACAGAAAACCAACTCATTAAAGGAATACCAATCCCATTATATTGTAGGTACAAAGTTTTATTTATCGTAACAATAAATTCTTTCAACATATCAATACTTCCTGAATCGCGAGAATTCTTCGAATGTTCATTTACATAAATTTAAATTCCTACATTAGATTAACTTCGCTTTCGTTTTATTTTATTTGGAAGTCCACATATTCCTTGTTGGAATTTCTTCCATATCTTTCATTGATTTAAACAATAGGTGCCTCAATTTTTAAAATGTATATTTCTTACTCTTTCCTTATTAAGCTGTGCTTACTGGATTTTTTTCTATTAATATTCTATAATATATTTTATTTTTACATTTGGTATTTATTTGAATATTAAATGATTTAGATGTTTAATTTTTAAATGTTTAATTTTATAAAAAACATGTTCTCAAATAAAAGAATTTGATATTTTTAAACTATTTGTATCAAGTTACTTTCTTATATTTCTCTCCTTTGTATCCATCACATTTTCCTTTATAATTTTTTTCTATTTCTGATAAAAATATCCATTTCCAAGATTAATGCTTATTGTAGGTAATAAGAAAAAGATGCCATCATATATGATTTTTTTCTTTTAACTGATATGATGCCATCTTTTTCTCTTTACCTACTATAAGCATTACTCTTGGAAATGCAATAGTGTAAAATGTACATTCATTATTAATCTCTCAGTAACGCTTATTTAGTTGCTAAATCTATTTCATATATCCCTTATACTTATTCTAATCTTGTCGTTAAAGTAGTGCTTTTATTTCCTGATGTTTCTTATTTAAAGATTTCCCAGCTTAATTTTATAATATATATTTAAACACACATCTATCTATCTATCTCTCTCTTTCTCTCTCTCTTTCTCTCTCCATATATAGTAATTTATAAAATATATATGGCGATTAAGCTACACTGAATATTCGGCGTTTCATCCACTCTAGGACTCCTCAGGCTTATGCGCCTAAGCCTGAGGAGTCCTAGAGTGGATGAAATGCCGAATAGTGGATGAAACGCCGAATATTCAGTGTAGCTTAATCGCCATATATATTTTATAAATTACTTACTAGCTCTATCTACGTATTGAGCACTTTTGAAGTAAATACTTAAAGTTTACGCATAAATCTATACTTTCGTATATTAAATTTATGTGAGTATATTAAGTATATATATATATATATATATATATATATATACAATCAAGCAGTTAATAAAACATGTTAAAAAACACTTTGAGAAAGAGCTAAAAACATATTTAATCTGAAAAGGAAACAATTGATAATTAGATAGTTCTTAAACCGTGGGGTTTCAAGAATTCCTTTCCTTCTCATCAGCGGGCGGGAATTAGCAAAATGCGGGATCGGATTTCGCATACAAAAGTATTTGATGAAACAACAAGTAAGTCAAATATCTTACTTGATAACAAAAAAAAAGTGAAGCAGAGGGAACATGGCGAAGAAAACGGTGATTACACGTGAATGGATAGTCTGGTGAAAGATAAATAACCCAATGACGGAAAATTTTTATTTTATATATATATATATATATATATATATATATATATATATATGTTAAATATATAGAGAGATAGAACTGTATAGATATTATGGTAAGCTAATTCACGTGTAAGAACATACCTTCAATTACATTATATCTTATATTTAACAGCATTAATCTCCTTTGTAAATATCCATACAAATAAACAAATAGTTAAGAAACACTGTTTAATATCATCGTTTTTAATAGAGAAAGATTTAATTATACTGTCTACACTTGTTGCAGAATTTAGAATGAAATATTCTGTTATTGTGAAAGTCAGGCAGTTAGTTAAGGAAGTGACGATGCCCATTTCATCTAACTGTATCATCTTCGAGAACAACTGTCATTTTCAGTCAAAGTAGATTCAATAGTGTGCATACTTTAATTTTAAATCATTTTTCAAAATCCAAATAATACAAATAATGCATTAATAGATACCAGCTTACATTCAATTGTTTTGATAATAATATGTATTCCCTAATCACTGAAAATGGAATGTACTTCCTCCGCAGTGTTCAGTTATTTACAAAGTGGCACGTGATCACTTTGTTCCAAATCTAGAGTTTACAACATGTTCTGTACGATTTTACCCGTCAGAAAAACAGACAGGAAGCTCGAATAACACATTGAAATTCATTAGCTAAAATATATTTTTTTACACGATTTTTCTTCTGCATAAGTATGTTATTGCGTATATGTTCATGATTTCACTAAAGCTAAATTTGAAATCCATCTTCATATGTTCAGAATCACTTCACAATTGGCAAAGAATGAACCGGTTTAAGTGAGTATATAAAAAATACATTAGGTGTTAGCATTTAGGTTATATTCTAGCCTTATAGAGCGAAGGCAGTTATTTCATCAACATACTGAACTAGTATGATTGGATTGCGATAAAATAACATAAGGTTTGCCAGTAAAAACAATAAACACACACAAGGGTTTCAGCGGAAGATAACTGTTAAGGCATTGACGAAAACCAGGCGCCACAGAAATTATTCAAAGGATAAGTTGGTGTTAGGAACCTTTAACGTAACCGGGCAGTGACAAAAGAAAGGTAAACATTATTTAAATAAGCTAATACATCATCCAAGTGTTTTTGTTTGATAAGTCTGTACAACAAACAGTCATCAGGCGCCAAGCAGACATGTAAGAATATTAAAATAAATGTGCTAAAAAAGTAAGATACAGCGAATAATGAACATGAATGGACGGGTGAACTATACATTTCCATACGAATTTATGACACCGAATATACACTGTGAAACTCTACACATACATATATATGCATAGTGTTGCATTAATTACTATATTTTTACACAACAATTGTGATGGGGATTACGTAGATATTCGGATGGAGACATAGGATATATTATCGAATGGTGATATTTTAAATCTTGTATTTTGTTCAAAATGTTGTAAAAATATTCTCGTGATATATCCCAGTGATAATAATACACTTTTTAATTAGTAGAATGATCTTCATTTGTCAGATTACTTACTAAAATATTAACACTGCATACCAGTACTTGTCTCTGTAAATAATCCATTTTTAGAGTATTGTTGTTGCTTAAAATTTAACTTGTGATATACACCCATATATATATATATATATATATATATATATATATATATATATATATAATTTAAAGAGGATTAGGACAGTAGTGTAAAGAGCAGAGTTTATTTTAATGCGATAGCACATCACTAATGTAATTAAAATACAAGAAAGAACACTGCTCGTTGTAATGCAGATAAATAATAAGCTCAATAGGCATATATCCTAGAGCTATTTTAATATTCAGTAAAATGATTGATATTTATAATTAAAATTCAAAATAAAAATTCGGTCCCCTAAGAAGGAACACAACAAAGCCAATAAATTGTATGATCGTGTCGGAAAAGATGTTTTTATTGAGATAGACAAGAAGTCATGTACAATAATTTTAACATATGGCTTAAACATTCATAAGCTACGTCAAACACGCAAATGAATGCTTTGACGATGATAATTACGGATCTTAACAGGCGAACCATTATAAGATACAACTTTGACCTCTAAACAGAAACATTTCTGACGGAAAACGGATCACAAAGATTTTCCCAAATCTCACTAACCTGTATACCAACTTTCAAGACTAGACTGAAAATTGACAGAGTTATTGCGTAGAAAAATGTACACACAATAACACACACTCAAACCCACATACAGGCACACACCCAGAAACGTTCACTGGTATATATATATATATATATATATATATATATATATATATATATATATATATATGTATATATATATATATATATAATATATATATGTATATATATGTATGTATGTATATGTGTGTGTGTGTAACCGTTTTGTTGAATAATACAATTATTAAACACATATAAGTGCAAAACTTCTATGACGAAAATCCAAATATATAGCTAATATCCCTTGAAATTATATCAGTATTCTTATTTTTTGCAAAAATCTATTCAGTATTTTTTATTAAAGAAAACGACTTTGATGTATTTGATGCCGTTTTTGGTGGGGATTTAGCATGTAAATAGTGTTTAATTTTTCTTCAATTACTCCAGATTAAATTCAACAGAAGTCTAACTAATTTCAAATTTAATATTTAAAACTGCATCTGTTTGGCGCTTAAGGAACTGATTAAAATGTGTTAATGACAGGATGTTAAACTAATACTTCCAAAGTTGGGGATCAAAAATTATTATAGTCTTATTATCTCCCATGCATTGTTATTGATTGATAAATCGTAAAT
The DNA here is from genome assembly GCF_053919585.1 of Euprymna scolopes. Classification (NCBI taxonomy): domain Eukaryota; kingdom Metazoa; phylum Mollusca; class Cephalopoda; order Sepiida; family Sepiolidae; genus Euprymna; species Euprymna scolopes. The sequence goes on along the minus strand of NC_136492.1, from coordinate 114,222,578 downwards.
ACTTCACAAGCAATCGTTTGTTTTCTTTTTAAAGGAGATGCGTGAAATTCAACATATAACTCTTTAATTAAGTAAATTTACCTTTATCTAAACCCATGCTTCATGCTAAAGTTTAAGTGAAGACTAATAACTGTAGCTCTTACAAGCGAATGTTTCCAAATCAGCTGTTATATTAAACATAGTAATGCAGAAACTAATAAAATTAGTATTTATTACCAATATTGTCTAATATTATATTTAAAATGCGGCAATATATTCCGGGCACTAAGCATTAAATATTTGCAAGGAAACTGCTTAGTTGGCCGTGTTCTAGAAAATATTAGGAAGTGGAAATACTTAATATGCTCACCACAATAAATGTATTGATGTTACTTGTTAGTATATATATGGGACTTATATTGGGAAAATATGGCAAATCTTGAAATGGGAACAAAGATTATTTATATAATACTTTTTTTCTAACTCAAAATGAAACTGAAACAATTCCCGCAATCCATTTATAGGGCTATTATCATGATGGTTTTGTATATATCGGTCAATGTAAAGAGGGCTTACATCTAGTGGTGTACATTTGAACAAGATCGATTTTTTACTGTTTTGATTTTTCACCATTCTGTGCAATAGATCGAAATGAGATGCTTATTGACAAAAAACACACACACACACACATTAATGACCTCCACTAATAATTGGTGTGCAAATGCGTTTCCATTTATGCAATGATCTTTTTTAAAATATCAATACAATAATCAAGTATAATCCGATGTGTGCAGTCAGCACCAATCCTATGCAAGGTTTAACCGGCTACCTTCGAAGGAGGAAGTTTCATGGGAGTATGAAATTCACAAGCGGCCTCCAGTCGTATGTATATCCCGCTAGGGGAGATGACGACGTTAGGTTTTTGCAACTTTTTGCAGGAAGGTGTCGACGTCCTCCTACATACATCACCTGGACTTCCCAAATTGGTCACCCATTTTAGTAATGTCCAGGCTCAACGTTGCTTAACTTCGGTGATCTGACGGGAACCGGTGGGTCAATATGAGTTATATGAGTATAATCCGATGCTCACTTAACATTTATTTTTTATTACTGGGTATAGCAATTATACTAAAATGAAGAAAAATAGATGTTCACCCATTTCCTGTAGCAATGTGTAAAGAAGAAATTCTGAAAAATTCATTATTTTGGTAATGTTTATTTTTTCAAATCATGTGGAATTGGGCTTTATGATTAATGAAGAAGAATTAATATAAATAGTGGGAAAGTTATTACCATTTGCTTTTTTCTTCATTTTTTTATGTTTATCAAGGGGGAACGCTCCGACCTGGCAAGTTGAATTTACGTTTTAATATATTTTAATTAATAGGGCGTTAGGATTAATTATTACAGAGAAAATTCTCTATTGGATATTATATGGTTCTAAATAAATTAGTAATTATAAAAAGATAAAGAAATAACCCGAATGCCATAAGTTAAAATCACAACAAAAACACATAGCGTTAGATGTTTACCTAATTGATGAGGGGCACTTTAAAAGATTCAAATATAAGGTTGACAAGAAAGTTTTTCGGATTTTTACTTTTAAATTCAGATGAATTTATATCGGCTCAAACAACAAGTTATTGATCGGAATACGCACTATCAGGATTAGCACACACTTTTGCACCAGACATACCCCTCCACCGTACTGTATACCGATACTCTATGGCTGACTGGGATAACTTCCGTACATTCATATCTGATTTACCTCTGAACTCTATGTTTAAAAAGGAAGCGTCCTCTATAGTATCAGATCTGACCGAATGGTACAGTGTAGGCATAGACCAATTCATACCATCTAAAAAATGTCAACAAAAACCTAACAGCCAGCTATGGTTCTCCCCAGAATGTGCTGCTGCTATCGCGCACAGAAATAACTTTTTCCATAGCTACCGACGTAATAGATGTACTGAGACTGAAGCTGCTTTCAGGACTGCCACCAACCACTGTAAAAGAGTAATAAAAAATGCAAGAGAGCTATATGCCCAGTCTGTTAAATCCAAGGTAGCTGATCAGTGGCTTGGTTCCCACCAGTTTTGGCAAATAACAAATAGGATCCTGAACAGAAGTGTGTGTTCTATCCCAACCATTATCAATGGAACAGAGGTCATCTCGTCAGCGTAAGACCAGGCCAAACTATTTGCAAAGAACTGTGCAGCTAATTCTACCCTATGCGACGAAGGCCATCAACTCCCTATATTTCCTCCTATAACACAGAACAAGCTAGGTAACATACACATATCCGTGCATGAGGTCGCTAAGCTTATAAAGAACCTAGATTCCAGTAAAGCAACTGGTCCTGATGGCATCTAAATTATAGTGTTAAAAAAGCTTCAACCAGAACTTGCTCCCATACTTACGAACCTATTTAAACGCTGCCTTAAGGAGAAGTGCTTTCCGACTCCCTGGAAGACTTCATCAGTTTGCCCTGTATTTAAGAATTCAGGTGATAAGTCATCTCCCTATCATTACAGGCCAATAACTCTCCTGTGTGTTATGAGTAAGTTACTTGAATCCATATTAAATAGAGAAAGAATCAACCACCTCAGAAGGAACAACCTTCTTAGTGACACACAATATGGTTTCCGCTCTGCAAATCTATCGCAGACGTGCTGAGGGTTATATCCCTCAAGATTAGTGAATCTATTGACAAATTGCTTCCTTTCTAGGGCAATTGCTCTTGACATATCAAAGGCCTTCGACAAGGTATAGCATAAGGGTCTACTTCACAAGATTTCCAGCTACGGTATAACTGGAAATGTTTTCTCAATCATTAAATCAGTTCCCTCCGATAGGCTACTAAGAGTAGTGGTAGATGGACACAAATCGGAGGCCTGCAATATAAATGCTGGAGTCCCTCAGGGGGCAATCCTGGACCCAACTCTCTTCCTAATCTCCATCAATGACCTCCCTAAACACATACTTAAATCATTCGTTTGCATCTATGCTGATGACACGACCATCTACGGCAACACACCAAAGGCTGTAAATGACAAAGTTCTCTCTGATTCTCTCTCCTCTTATCTCGAGCGCGTGGTTCAGTGGGGTAGATGTGGCTGGTTACATTTAATGCATCCAAAACCAAACTCCTATCCTTACATCATCAACGTTCTGATCCCCATATGGCATCAATTGTGATAGATGGCTCTCGTCTGGGTGAGGCCCCGTGTTTTGACAAGCTTCTGGGTTTGACCTTTACTCCTGATCTGAAATGGAACACGTACATCAAGTCTGTTGCCAAGGTCGCTGGAAAGATGGTGGGGTCCTTCTACCGCTCCAGAAGATATCTCACTACTGATGCAATTCTCTATCTATATAAAAGCCAAGTACGTCCAAGGATGGAATACTGTTGCCATATCTGGGCAGGAGCTGCTAAAACAACCTATACTGCCTTGACAGAGTACAAAATAGACTTCGTGGCTTAGTGGGGGATGCCCTTTTCTCTACCCTGCAACCTCTCTACCACAGAAGAGACGTTGCGAGCCTATCCTTGTTTTATCGTTATTTCCATGGCACGTGCTCGTCTGAACTCCAATCTCTGGTCCCCCCTCGGCAATCTTTCACGAAAAACACCGGTCTAGCTTAATCAACTGTGAAACATTTCCCCCACTCTATATCTGTGCCTAAATCAAAACGCGGATTCCATGAGCAAAGCTTCTTTCTTAGAACTGCATGCCTGTGGAACTCTGTTCTGTCTGCCTGCTTCCCACCGGACTAAAACTTGGATGTCTTCAAGTCCAATGTTTACAATTCCTTATTAACCGCCCCCTTAAGTAAACATTTCATCAAATCTCCACAGTAACGTAATGTACTTGCTTCGATTAATCCTTATCCCTGAGTGGCTTCCAGGCCTTGATAAGTGATGATCACTGTGTAAAAAAAATATATCTTCCTTAGTAGACAGTTAGCAATTTTAACCAATAATGAAGCACATAGCCATCGTTGGGTTTATTCTGCTGGGGATTTGCTTTAAAATTTGCACGCATGCCGTCCCTATGGCTTTTGCGGCTACCTTAAAATTCACTTGTCTTCAGAATGTACAACTTTTTCTATTTGTAATAATCCACAGAACAATCACACAATGCGCCACATTGTATTTTTTGCTTGTCTTCGTAATAAGGAAGAGGGCATTCTAGTGGTGTAAAACAATTCATCAATTTCCCATTAAAAATGTGTTTTGGAACATTTAAGTCCTCTGTTCTACATCATCAGCGTATTTGTATGTTAATAATGACTCATTTAAAAGTTATATCACATCTCTCAGGTCAAACAGCATTTCGAACACGGCCATGCCATTCAACAATGCAAATAGAACAAAGACACCTCATGTGGATGGAATTGAGTTGAGTGATGTGCTTGCGACACCGTCTTCGAAACATAAAGAAACTAGATAAAGCATTCGTCTTGTAGACCACTACTTTACTTTCAGCAAAAAAAATAGTGGTAGTAGGTAGGAAGGCTCGAACCCGTTCCGTGAATAAAAGAAATTGAAAAGAAAACATACGTATTGTCCGTTGCTTCCATCGCCAAACCGGAAGTAGCGAAATATTAAATCGAAGCTAATCAATTCAAAAGACGGGATGGCTATCGAAAATGCAATCTCTCCTTGTAAAAAAGTCCCGGTAGAGGGTAAAGAAATTAATGTTTTTGCAAATTTATCGATATTTGTCGTTCCAAAGGGCATGGTATCAAACGATATCAAACTATTGAAAATCCGTCGCCTGCGTGGAAAGTTTTAGTCAGAGGGACAAACATACATTTAAACAGACAGGTTAGGTTATAGTATAGACAAGCCTTCGTACCCGTTGTTGCCCGGGTGTTTTCAGGTATGTGCTTAGCAAAAAAAAAAAAAAAAAAAAAACTGCCAGTAAACAGGCAGGCTCGAATCCGTACAGTGAATGAGAAAAGGAGCGTGAAATAAAAAGTGGCAGCATTGCTGTTTCATCTATAGCCAAACCAGAAGTGGCGAAGGTTATAATTAAGTCTAATCGATCAAAAATAGCGAATAATTTTCGAAAATATCGATGAGAAAATCGACCCCTTATTGTAAAACATTGCTCTGTTGAAGATGAAAGAATTTATGTTATTTACCAATTTTTTCAATATTTATCGTCCGAAGGGTCAAGATCCAAAATGATACCGATCTCGATAAAATCCATTGCGCCTGTCGAAAGTTTTACACATACATACGTAGATGATTATGATGATTGCAAACGTCTTGTCAGACGAGTGCCACTCCCTCAGACACTTAATGTCCAGGAGCCCAGAAATAACTTTTTTTTTTCTTAGTCCTACCGGTGAATTCACACGCTCACGCAGACATGATACTGAAGACGGTCATTGAGATCAATTATTACATGTTTCCAGCATTTCAAGCCTCTATGCGTCATAACTTTTTCATCGCCACAGGACCATTTTTATAGACAAATGCCTGAGGGAGTATCTATACACAGGTGATGTTACAGAGTCTTAGCTTTGTACGACAGCTCTCTCTCTCTCGGTTCAAAATGTTGAGATCCAGCAACAAGCAAGAGCAAGATAGCCAGCAACAAGTTAAACTGCAGACCAGCTTAATGCGGGTACTGGTCTCCCGCTTTATGTTTTTTTTAAATCAGATATTTGCTTCTCCTAGAAAGGTTGCTTCACCACGGCTTATGGGAGCCCTCCCCCCAAACATACATACATACACACATGCATACATACACACACACATACATACATACATATGATGATGATTTGCAACGTCTGGTCAGACGAGTGCCACTCCCTCAGACATTTAAAATCCATGATTCCAAATGTCTGAGGGAGTATCTATACAAATATGATGTTACAGAGTCTTAGCTTTGTACGACACCTAAGTCTCTCTCTCGGTTCAAAATGTTGAGATCCAGCAACAAGACAGAGCAAGATAGCCAGCAACAAATTAAGCTGCAGACCACCTTAATGCGGGTACTGGTCGTCCGCTTTATGTCTTTTTAAATCAGAGATTTGCTTCTCCTAGAAAGGTTGCCTTCACCACGGCTTACGTGAGCCCCCTCTACCCCAATACACATATACACACACACAAATATACACGGTGCTAGTTGGCCGTTGACCCAGAAAAAGAGTTCATTCGCCCTTTGGAAGGTCTTGTTTTTAATCCTTCAGGGAGACTAGCCGCCCTCCTCACCAAACAAGTCTGGTGGTGGAACCAGTTTAGTCGCCGGTGACCCGACCCTGAGGCAGGTAGTACTGGGTTACATGGTACCAGTAGCATATGACATGACCTGACAGTTATACATACATACATACATACATACATACATACGTGCATAATACATGAATGCATTAAAAAAAAACGGGTGATATTTATATTATAGACTAATCTCAGTGTCCGGCGTTGCCCGTGTGTTCCGAGCTGTGTGTAGAGCAAAATAAATAGTAGTAGGCAGACCGGCTCTAACCTGTACTGTGAAACGTGAAAAAAACGTGACGTCTTTGCCGTTGCGTTCATCGCCAAACCAGAACTAGGGAATGTTTAAATTAATACTATTCAATCGAAAAGAAAGGATAACTTTCGAAAATATCGGCGAAAAAAATTACCCACCTTGTAGAAATGTTCCTAGTTGAGGGTAAAGAAATCACTGTTTTTTTGTGAATTTTCCGATATTTTTCGTCCGAAAGGTCGCGTTTAAAAACGATCCCAATCTAGTAAAAATCCGTCGCGTCTGTCGAAAATTGTAAGCAGACGTACATAAATACATACATACATACATACATAAATACATACATACATATATACATGTATATATATATAAATACATACATACATACATTTAAACAGGCATATGGGATGTATATTATAGATTACAATACACCTGTCCATCTAATACCAATGACTACTTATATACAACCTGAAAGTATTTCGTTCAAGCGGTTCAGCCTTACATTTACAGGGATATGAATTGAAACTAATCTAATGAGATGAAGGTGAACTCACTCTATTCTGATGGGATGGTGATTTATGCCTTACATTATCTTTTACGTCTACATTGCTAATATTTCCCATGCGTTGAGTATTTTTGCGATACGTTGACTGTTGCAGCTGCCACAAGTTTCTCACCATTAGACAGACTTAATCATACAGTTACCAACTTAATAGATTTCGTATAAAAAATAGATCCTAACTACTGTCTTAGCGTCGAAATATTGCATCTCTATGCCTGTTCTTCAAGATTTTAATCGACTGCACTCGAAACTCAAAGCATTTAATGGTATAAATAACCCTGACTAGCTTGACAAGATACAAAACCACACTCCTACAATGAAAAGGGTCCTACATGCCGGAAAACAGTATTCTGGAATACATTCTTTCCTATACTACTAGTACTTCGAATCCATTTCCGTTTCATTAAAATGTAGATGTTAAAGTGTAATTTGAACAGATATGGCACTGCTCAACTCCCTAAATATTGCGCATATAAAGCCGGTCCCTACTAGAACCCAATTTAGTTGAAGTGGCATGGTGCCTTTTTCGGAGTTTAATATCTGAAAAAATATATATCTTACTTTCGGAATTTGTATCGCAGACGCAATATAGCCCACGTATGTCATGTAAGATATCATTTCAAATATCAACCATAAAGAAATACCACTGAATTTTTCCCATGTAAATATATTTAGCATTTCTCTGGATAATTCGTATACCAAGGTATTACCTGCATCAGCGAAGCTATTAAACTGTTCTGTATGTCCGTAGCAATTTGAGTGACAAGAGCACAGCCATCTGCAAAAAGAAGATGAATAATCGTCTAGACAAAATAATAGGGGTGTGATCCTTAACCATTGCTGGTTTAATAACAATTTTCCCAACGGCCTTGGCAACAGATTTGATGTGCGTGTTCTATTAAAGATAAGGCGTAAGGTTAGATCCAGAAGCTTGTCAAAACATGGAGCCTTCCCAAGACGAGAGTTATTCATTTCTATTGAAGCCAGACGTGTATTAGAGCATGGGTGATGTAAAACGATCTATTATTAGTATGATGATATATCTCATCAATATCCTGGCTGAAGATACGTAACTCATTAATGTTATGCCCTTCACCCACCAGACACTGGCTGACGAAAAATAACCTATGAGTATTGTGATAGCTACTGATCAGACACTAGCTAGCGATAAAATATTATTGTTATCTCACCCCACCATGAACGGGCTGGCGATAATGAGTTTTTTTAGTATTGTAATATGTACTTTCCAAACACTGGCTAGTGACAAAAAACGTATTATTTTTATTTGCAGCAACCTTAATCTGGGTGGTGATGATGAACTTATCAATATTGTGATCTGCCTCCACCATACACTGGCTGGTGATGAATAACTTATGAATAGTTTTATATGTACTGATAAGAGACTGGCTGCAGATAACTTATTAATTATTTTGATCTGAGAGCACCATACACTGACTAGCGATAATTTACTTTTAATTATTGTGATCTGCACTTTCAAAACACTGGATGGCGATAAATCACTTAGTATTGTGATCTGCACCCACCATAATTTATTAGATAAAATTTATAAAGTAAATGTTCAATGAATTCATTTTTTATATGATAATGTGACAATTCTCAACTAGGAATTGCTTTCTTTTAGATGCTATTAATTTTATTTCCGGATTTCACGTCCAATTCTACTTATGATTTATATACATTTCTGTTGAGGGAAAAGAATTCAGTTGTAAGATCACCGGTTAAAATATATATCTCAAACCGCAAAAGTGAACGGGCAATATTCTTAATAAAGTAATAATTAATGTTGTTTATCATATACATCATTACGATGATAAAAACTCACATGATTAAATATATATATAAATCATTTTTTCATGCGGGTGGATGTTAAAAAAGGAATGCAACAAAAAAAAAACACAGTCGTAAAATAAACAAATGTAATAAAAAAAATACTAATCATGTTCATTCGATTTTGTAATTTTAGTCAGCTAAATATCAAACTCACATCGCGTTTGTAATAAAGGAACAACATTACGTTTCTGCAGGCACAACTTAAAAAATGGAATTACTGAGTCTATTTAAATTCACTTGAGCTAGAACGTTACCCACAAAGAAAGTAATACGTTTATTGTTATCATGTTGATATTTTCTTCTGTGAGAAGGTGAATAATTTACGCATCTTTAAATTGCTGTTGCACTTTACAAATTCCCATTATACGTATATTATTCATATATATATATATATATATATATATATATATATATACATACATATATATATGTGTGTGTTAGCGTCCAAAATTAAGGGACAAAGTTTATAAACCTAATATTTATTAGAAATAACTAATATGAAAAGCTGACATTTTGACAACTGATAGTCGTTGTCATCCATAACAACATACTAAAATTTGAATCATTTGCAAATTATAAAAAAAGAATAATAACAATTATTTATTTATTTTCAAAATAAGAACGCCCAGACTTGAGGAGCTATATATTATATTTTGTTTTGTTTCATTATATTACGTTTCCGCAAGTGTTAACGTGTTTAATTAATGTATTTAAGCTACAAAATAACTTTAATTGCAATGTTAAATATATTTTACTTTACGTATGTTTATTTGGTAGAAACAGAAGGTCGCAGTAAGGGTTATTTTACATCTAAAATTAAATAAATCAAGAGTTGTCTTAACGTAAATTTAAATTTGTGAACGCAGACGAAAGAATGTATGTTTGAAGTTAGCATACAATACATTGAACGCCAATGATCGCGAATCGGTGCGATGTTGAACCAACGTTAGTTTGTTCATAAATGCAAATAAGACGTACAAACAAAAGGCTGATAGGATAAAAAAAAGAAAGTACGATCCAGACATTACTAAAAAAAAATAGAAATAATACAACGTGTCATGAATAAAAAAAAAAATGGCCAACGAAGAAATCAAACATGAAAACAATAGAAGTTAGCAGACTGCGTGATATTGGATCGGCACTCCTTTAAACGCAAATGCACTCTTTTGTTGTCATTCGCGGTTATTTGACTTCTGACCTAAGACCTGATAAAGGTGAAAAAGGAAAGTAATAAACAAAGAAGTTAAGCCGAAGTGTTTACATAAGAACTTTCGCTCGTACCCTTAAACAAAGTAAAGATCTTACAGAACGTAATATATTTTAGTTTACTTCATATATATATATATATATATATATATATATATATATATATATATATATATATATATATATATATATATACAAAGTCACACATGTATGTAAGTCATCGACTAAAACTAAGTGCATTTTAAAATAGTTGTGATAGCCTAATATTAAACAGCATCTACGATGTCGGTTAGCACTGATATTATGAGAATCAAATTAACGTAAAACTCATTATCTACATGTAATCTTTTGTTTTATATTCAATTTTCACCCCAAACAAGACACAGTGCCACTTTGAAGCAGGGGGACTACTATCAGGGACTCGATTAGCAGGGTAATTATGAAGGGAGATGAGTAGAAAGATGTTTGTTCACATTACACTTGAAATTCTGCATATCAGTACAGTTGGGAAAGCAGAATCCCGGAAGGGATTTCCAAAGACTTGCAGTTCTGGGGAAGAAACTATTGGAGTAAAGGCTTTCTTGCACCTAGGGATATCTACTGTAAAGGAAATAAGACTTAGTGTCAAAATAAACTGACAAATATGACTGGGAGTAACCGCCAAATATTTTCCATCAGTAAAGTACACTGTAATATATATATTTTTTTACACAGGAATCACCATATTATCAAGGCGAAGAGGTCACTGGAGGATAAGGGTCAAAGAGTGTACAGGAGAAATTGGGCAATACAGTAATCATTAGTAATGGAAATTCTGTAAATGTGTTAACTTATATGAAACGGCTCATCAAGAACTTGTTTACATTATACTTGAAGACAGCCATATTATAGTCAGCCGGAAAGCAGGAAAACGAAAGACAATTCCACAGGCGTGCAGTTTTAAGAAATAAGCTTTTTTCATGAAATCTACGTTTAGGTTTAGGCACAGATAAAGAGTGGGAGGAATTATTGATAGTGTTTTTAGCTAGACGAGTGTTTCTTGTGAAAGTTTGGCGAGAGGGGGCCGTAGACTGAAGCTCATTTAAACACGTTCCATGAAAATAACGATAAAGCAGAGACAACCTCACAGCACCTCTTCGGTGAGAAAGAGGTTGCAGGGAAGAGAAAAGGACGTCTCCTACGAGGCCACGAAGTCTATTTTGAACTCTATCAAGCAGCACAAGTCTTTTCCTCAGATCCTGCCCAGACGTGGCAATAACATCCCGTCCTTGGGCGTAGCTGGCTCTTATATAGATAGAGAATTGCATCAGCAGTGAGATATATAAGTGATCGATAGAAAGCTCCCTCCATTTTTCCAGCAGCATTGACAACAAATTTGATGTACGTGTTCCATTTAAGATCCGGAGTATTTGTCAAGCCCAGAAGCCTATCAAAACTTGAGGCCTACTGAAGACGAGAGCCATTCATTTTAATTGATGCCAGATGTGTATCAGAGTGTTGATGATGTAAAGAGAGAAGCTTGGTTTTAGATGTATTAAAAGTAACCAGCCATTCCTTTCCCCGCTGTACCACGTTCTCAAGATCACAGGAGAGAGAACGTTGTCTTTAATGTCTTAGATGTGCTACCATAAATGGTAGTGTCATCAGCATCAATTACTACAAATGATGTAAGGGTGTGATTTGGAAGATTATTAATCTAGATCAGGAAAAGTGTTGGGCCCAGGATAACCCCCTGAGGGACTCCAGCATTAATACTGTGAGCTTCTGATTTTTACCCATCAAATACTACTCTTATGAGCCTATCAGAAGAAATGATTTAATAATTGAGAAGACATTTCCAGCTATACCATAGCTAGAGATCTTGTGAAGTAAACCTTTATGCCATACCCTATCAAAGGCCTTAGATATGTCAAGAGCAATTGCCCTAGAAATGTTGCCGCCGTCGAGAGATTTGCTAATCCTATGAGATATAACTGTAAGCACATCTGATGTAGATCTAGCAGAACGGAAACCATATTGAGTGTCACTAAGAAGAATATTTTTGTTGATATGGTTGATTACTTCTCTATTTAACACAGATTCCAGCAGCTTACTCATGACGCACAGGAGATGTATTGGCCTGTACTGAGAGGGGGATGAGCGATCACTTGAATTATAAAATACATGGCATGCTGATGAGATTTTCCAGGGTGATGGGAAGCTATTCTACTTAAGACAACGTTTAAACAGTTTTGTAAGTATAGACGCTAATTTTGGTTGAAGTTTTTTGAGTACTATAATTGGAATACCGTCAGGGTCAGTTGCTTTACTGGAATTAATGTTTTTGTTTAGCTTGGTAACATCACGTACATATATATATATATATATATATATATTTATATATATATATATATATATATATATATATATGCATGAATACCACGCTTCTGTTCAGGATTCTGTTTGCTATTTGCCAAAACTGGTGGGAACCAAGCCGCTGCTCAGCTACTTTGGACTGTACGTACTGTGTATACAACTCTCTTGCGTTCTTTATTACTTTCTTATAATGGTTGCTGGCAGTCCTGAAAGCGGCTTTATTTTCCATACGTCTATTACGTTGGAAGCAGTGAAAAAAGTGATTTCTGTGCGCAATGGTAGCAGCACATGCTGGAGACAACACTGACTGGATGTAAGGTTTTTGCAGGAATTTTTCGAGGGTATGAAACTGTCTATACCTACAATTAACCATTGCGGCAGGTTTGATACTATAGAGGAAAAACATCCATTTTAAACATGGAACCCAGAAGTAGATCCGATATAAATGTACGGAAGCTATCCCAGTCAGCCTTAGTATATCGATATACTGTACGATGGAGAGGTACGTCTGGGGACTTATTACATTTCATTTTCATCTTAATTGATACAACAGAGTGGTTGGACGATCCAAGAGGAGACAGAACAGAAACTGAACATATTGCAGGGCAAGTTGTGACAAAAAGGTCTAATAGACTCGCATACTGGCCGTTATTGTTGGGCACACGGGTGGGTTCGTGAACAATCTGAGTGAGGTCATAAGCAATGGAGAAATCATGACAGAACCTCTCAATGGTCTTGTTTGAGTGGGTCAACTATTCCACGTTGTGAACATTGAAGTCTCCCCATACGTGAATGTTAGCTGAAGGATACGCAGATATGACTTGCTCAATTTTCTCAGATATGCTTTTAAAGATAGTAACTCCGCTGTTGTGGGGGCGATAGAGAGTAAATATGAATGCAATAGTGTGAAATCCGGAAGCATATATAGGGTAAGTTAGGATCTTCTCTGGAGATGTCTCTACCACATGGAAAACCATATTTAATATAGGCAAATATTCCATGCCCATGGCGATCTTGGGGGTCAGATTTAGTAGACAAGTGAGAGTATCCTTTAATTACGGACTCTTCTAGGGAAATAGCCTGTCCAATGCCAGTTTCGCTTAAAAATAAAAGGTCTGGTTTAGTCTCCCGTAATTGGGGTTCTACCTCTGGAAGGTTAGAACCTAGACCTCTGATGTTGGAAAAGGAGCCATGATAGTATGGGTCTACGTTGGAAGTTGGAGAACCGGGTTAATCGTGATTTTTTTTATTTAAACTTGTTATGCTGGAATTTTGGAATGTGTGGACTAGGTCGTCAGATTTGCTTAGCGCAATACAGCGAGGGGAAATTAAGAGAGAAAAAGAAACGGATATTTTTTTGTAGAAAATATTAGGTAACGCCGTAAAAATTAACCACTAATATAGAATCGAGAGGCCCCACCAGAAGCTACTGCATATTCCAGAATCTATTCACTAAATGGCAATACAGCAGCCCCAGTACTTTGCCCCTGCTGATAGGACAGCCTCCTTAGTGGTTTATCCAAGGTTCGGGTCCCTGACTATCAGGCGGATAACGTCAACCCAGATAAAACGTTTACCTCCAGCACCCTTACTAGTGACATGGCTACAAGGATAGACATAGAAACAGAACATTTCCGCCATCTCTGCCAAATGTTCGTGCAAAATACTACCAACCTAGAAAACAGCTTTTTCTTTTCCCTTTGTCAGAAAAATCACTCATTAAACTGACTGAGGACAAATAAAGAGAAGCGAGAGTAACGGGAGCTGCCGATAAGGCATTCACAAGGCGTTTTCTACTCTACATTAAAAAAAAGTATTATACGTAATTAAAGTCCAACGGACGTGTTTAAGGGAAAGTATGGTGATAGATTCCCCTCTCACGAACAAAAAATGAATACAATTACCTAATCTATTTTTACTATCAACTTGGTAGATAAATAAACATTTATGGACGACAAAAAACGGTAGCATTACAAAAAACAGAAATACATAAATTAAAAACTGAAATTAAATGTAGTTATTAATATTTGAATCTAAAGATAAATGTACGATTAATATAGAAGTCACTTATCTCGATAAAAACACCCCTGTCTCCAAAATGCAAACTCTAGAAAATAATTTAAGTTTTAATAACATCAGCGTTCAAAAGACTTTCTTTTTTTAAAGTAACCGTTAAAAGAAAAGTATGACCTTATTCTGGACTTTATCTAGTCTCGTTTTAAGAAACTTATGATATAAAAGAAAAGCGGAGGGAGGTCTTCCGAAAGTTAGTTAGTGACGATATAAGTAATTGCGAGATAAAATGAAAGCAGGATTAAGCGGTGGGGACAGAAAAGAAAATATAATCGATTGAATCTATGCAATATTTAGGATCAACTTGGTAGATAAATAAACATTTATGGACGAGAAAAAAACGATAGCATTTAATAAAACAGAAATACATTAATTAAAATCTGAAATAAATTTTAGTTATTAATATTTGAATCTAAAGATAAAAAGTACGATTAATATAGAAGTCACTTATCTCGAAACAAAAAACACTTCCGTATCCAAAATGCAAACTGTAGAAAAGACTTTTAATAACATGAGCGTTCAAAAGACTGTTTTTTTAATTAACCGTTAAAAGAGTAGCGTTATCTTATTCTGGACTTTAGATAGTCACGTTTTAATATATATATATATATATATATATATATATATATATATATATATATATATATATACATATATATATATTTGTATATATATATATATATTTATATATATATATATATATATATTTATATATATATATATATATATATATATAAGTGTATGTCTGTCTATCTGTCTGTGTATATTTCCCTACATAATAACTCCGTTAATTTTCAGTCTACAGACTCGAAATTTGATATACCGGGTATTGAGATTTGGGAAAATATTTGTAATCCGTTTTCAACCCAAAATTTTACTGGTAAGGGGTCGAACTTCAACGATGTTACCTTTGAGATCTCTACCAAACACTTCCCCCAAGTTTGAGTATAAAAAATTGAAATGTTTGATAGAAGTTCCTTGGAAATGAATAACATAAATAACTTAATTTGAGCTCCAGAAAATAAATGTTAAGGGATCAAAATAGGAGCCAAATTTAAAAAAATTAACCCCTGTGGTCTCTACAAAATTACTCAGAAAATTTCTAGGGTAAAACATTTCAAATTTTACATAAATGGTGTGCAGAGATAAGGAAGCTTTTTAATCGGTTTTAGTCGAAGTTTTGAGCTACCAATATGTAAATCTATGTATCTATGCTTGAATGTCTGCCTAAAATGTTCGAGAGAGACGACAGATTTTCACAAGATCAGTATCGTTTTAAAGCTCGACAGTTCAAACGACAAATATCGAAAAATTGGCTAAAAACATTAAAATATTCACCTAAAACTGGGCACATTTCTGCAGAGAGGCGTCACCTTTTTCGCCGATATTGTCGAAAATCATCCCCTCTTTTCGATTGTCTAGCCTTAATTTAACCCTTCGTCCGTTCCGGTTTGGCGGTGGTCGTAACAACAAAAACGTCACGTTTGTTTCCTTTTTCCTTTGCGCCTCTACGGTACGGGTTCCAGCCTGCGTTCCTACGGCAATCTTTTTTTTTTCTTTTTGCTCTCCATACACTTCCAAACGATTGGGTAATGGCGGGCTGAAATGCTAGTATATATATATATATATATATATATATATATATATATATATATATATATATATATATATATATATATATATATTATGGCTATGTAAAGACCCAATTTAAACTTGTTCGAAAATCTTCTTTATTTTAGATTGTGAAAATAAAAATAAAAATGAATTCGTAAGCTGATCGGTTTCGAAACTCGCTCAACAGAGCTAAAATCGAGCTTAATTACGTTTTAAAAAGAAAAGGGGGCGAACAATTAATCGGAGATGAAAAGGTAGGGAAGGATATATATATGTATAAAAATAGAAACTAGATTAAGCCCTAAGAGATTCTCTTTTTGTTTGCAAAGAGAAAGTCTAAGAGTCTTAATATATATAGCTTCTAGAATTTTGAGATGGTAAAGAGAGTGCGACATGCTAAGGATAGAAAAAAGTCCGCACTAAAATTCGAAGCGCAAATACGATTACTTATAATGTGCTCTCCTATAGATCAGCCATGGGTATTGCTGAAAACGCCCGAAGGTAGGTAGTTTCCATTTCGAATTTTTGATGGAACATGTTTTTTTTTTTTACCCTATCATCTAATCTTTAAGACGTTCTCCCGATGAAAATGATGTCATGCCATTTTTATGCAACAAATTATTTATATGTAATATTTTCATTGCAGAAATTTCCCTCTGGAAAAATAGTGCCATAGGTTCGCAACACAAAATGTCACAAAATAAATCATTATATCCAGACTATTAGCAACTATATTATGTAACTGTAGAATGCCATTTTTGACACATTACGTCGTTATACTAAAAGCCTACATTTCATAGTAGGAACAATATCATCACAGGTGCAACCATCTTTAGATGAACTGTTTCTATTTTTCATTTACAATATCACATCTTCCAACCGACCCAAGTCGTCACCGAGAGATATTCTGCAATTACACAGATATGCTGTTGCAGCCATCGTAATTGGATCATAATCGCCTCCTAGATATAACATAATCTTCCCTTTCCGATATAAAAATAATGACGGCTCCCCAGACTACTTCCGCTCATTTTGCTTGGCCATCCTTAGATTACGATTAACGTTATCCGCATGAAAAACAAACGCTAATGTACCATTCCAATATGACCTCGCAATGATACCTAATTATGCCATCTCAGTATATTGCTGTTGTCATTTTTTTTACATTATCGGCGTAAATTTGCATTTCAATTCTCTTCCTCCCTAGCTCTCTCTCATTGTATAGTTTGCTTACTCTCTCTCGCTCCCTCTCTCTCTTCTTGCTCGCACACTCTCTTTATCTGTGTCTTGCTCGCTTACATTTCTTTACGGCTATGGCGAGGAAACCACAACAAACATGTATTTCCTCTCTGTCTCGCTTTGCACATTTGTTCCCGGGAATAATTATATTTCGTCACACATAGTTACGTATTTCAATTACCGTAATTTAATATACTTTTTTAAACTTGCGCAATTTTTATGATCCTCGCTGAATTATAAATAAACGTTAGATTTTTTATGGTTGGGGTAAATTTGCACATTAGATTCATCTCCAGAATTTGCTTTAGAATGACGACTTATATAAGTTTTCAACAATGTCGACTAAAAATCATATTGAGCTTTGCTGAGACAAGTACTTTTAATGATATAAAACCTGTATTATTCAGTCTAATTCACTGGGTCAATTAACAAAATTATTTATCTTTTACCGATCCGTATATTATCCGTATGATATATTTGAAGTAGAAAGCCTTGCTCTAATTCATACAAGCAGGCAGAAAAATAGTAATTATGAGTTTGTTGATTAACGCTTGTGTAGTTTATACGTCCAAGTTTATACTTAAGAGAGGAGACAGCTATATTAGGCGCTAATTAACTGGAACCGGATGTTCTCTAAGTAAGTTTCACTCGCGCACTTGCTCTATTCCGTCCAGACAAACCTTGGTAAAATACCACAGGAAAACCTATGTGAAACAGGTCGGAAACCTGGGATGTTGTAAACCTTCGATTTATTTGCATTGTCGGGTGAGTATGCAGGGAACAATTATCACGGCCTTATGTGGGAAAATTACTTTTCGACTCTTCCAAAAACAAACAGATTTGTCCAGTCAGAAAGCCGTATATACATGTGCAGGTAAGAAGAATTTATCCGGAACGCCGTTTTTTTTTTAGATGAGGGCGTTTGTGGTGTCTATTCCGAAAGCCGTTCTTAACATGTGGAATTGTGGATGTCTATTCCAAACGCCGATCTTTAAAGGAGAATAGTCATAGAAGTGAAATGAAAAAAGGTTTAATTGTTTTGTTTTACACTTTAAAAATGAGGAGATAAACATTAGAACTTTTTATCTTTACCATTATTTCTCTAATTTGCTATTGATTCTGCCTGACGATTAACTGTTTTTTTAATAATTTCTTTTAAAAAATTAATTTGACTTTTGGGAGAAAACACATTCTGATCAATTTTTACTAGCCGTATTTTTATAACTTTTATTGATTAAGTGATAGAAAAAGATGATAGTAAAATAGGTATATATCAGGTGTATACGAGGATGGAATAAATATTTCTAAGTAAAACTCTTTATGTTTTGCTGTGTACCACTTGCTTTCTGGGATCTCTCCTTTTTATGCTAAAGAATGACGCATTCCCCATTAAGTAATGGTGCCCCTGTTTAGCTATTTTGTGAGAAAAGTTATGAACAACATTTTACTGATGCGATAGTAATTCATAATGACTCATTCCAATATTCTCCCTCAATAAAGATATAACCTTCTTTGAATGTTAGCCTTATTTTCGAAGTTACTGTGGGTTTTGGTTCCCATGTAATCATTGTGTTATGCGCTGGTGATTCTTGTAAAAGCATTTTTTGATCTAAATCAGATTTGTTTGCCAAAATCATTATAGACGATTCCTTAAAAGAAGGGATAGGCAATCAGTCCATAGTTGATTTCGTTGAGCGTCGGTATAATCGTTCTGTACCCAATTTTTAGCTTTAGAATTTCCCTTACTTGTAAATTCATGAAACTATTATGGTATGAATTGCACGTAATGGTTGTGAAAATCCTCTGCTGGTTGAGCTGATTTGGGGCCCCGCACTGTCCTTAATGGTTTCCTCATAAATTGATATGTTTTCCTTTTCGAACGTCGCCGTTTAGACAGGGCAAAAGTCTCCAGAGATTAACTCTGCAGACGACTGTTGAAATTTTCGATCATTCACACCATCACCTTTCTCTTCAATGTGATACATTAATTTATCCTCGTGTAAATTGAATAGAGTAATGCCCTGAGCGAATACATCTGTCGCACCTACAATTTTAGCAGTGATTTCATCTATAATCACCACGGATAATAAATGACTATGTGTTCACCAGTGAGACATACGATATGGTGGTTTTAGTTGTACGGTCATCGAAGATTAATTTGCTTTTCTCTTGCTTATGAAATAATTGATTATAATAAGGAATATTCCTTAAACTCCGTATGATTCGATTTTTATAGACAAACTATCATTAAAAAAGTATTTAGATATATCAAAATCGTTCTGGTTTACATATATTCGGTATAATGAGGCTACCGAGCTAACTTGACCTACACAATCCTCTGTATAATATATGCCTTCAGCGATGACTGTTATAATATTTGAAGTAGAAAGCTTTGCCCTAATTCATACAGGCAGACAGAAAAATAGTAATTATGAGTTTGTTAATTAACGCTTGTGTAGTTTATAAGTCCAATTTTATAGTTAAGAGAGGAAGCAGCTTGATTAGGCCCTAATTAACTGGAACCGGATTTTCTCTAAATTTCTTAAATAAGGCATGCGAACGATTCCGCCTTAGTATATCAAGTAAGTTTCACTCGCGCACTTGCTCTATTCTGTTGATCGATGTCCAGACAAACCTTGGTAAAATACTACAGGAAAACCTGTGTGAAGCAGGTCGGAAACCTTGGAACGACAACGTGACGTTCAAAAAACTGAATTCCTGTTAGGACTTTTGAATTGAGGAGTAACAGAAGAAAATATCCGAGATAACTATGAAGAATTAAAACGTATACGCCCAGGAACCGCCGCACTGATCTAAAAAGAGATACTCACCTTCATTTGCTGATGATACGTAACGAGCGACACAATTAATGTCTCCCAAATGCTTTATTATTTTCTAAAGCCTTGAGCTGGAGACAATTCCCTCATCTGCAGAACCGTGATCAAGCTTACTCGGAATGTTAATAATTTCCATGAAAACTGGATGAATGATCCATACACTCATATTTATCTCGTTGTGTCCTCGTCTCCTTAGGGCTGTACCGCAGTACTCCATCCGTCGACTAAATAATACAGTGATTGTTAAACTAAACAAATGCAAGGGTCCTTGAGAGAGCTTTGTTTCGATAATCTTTCAAACAGTGTCTAGACAGCATCGTTTCCCTGGTTTAATATTATCTCCTCATCGTACTAGAATTGAATCTAATTTACAGGGCTGGAGTGATGTGGGTATGCAGCATAGTTTACGACATAAAATAATTTGCTTCGTAGTCTTTCTGCTATCGTTGATGAAATGTCATGTTTTACCTTTCTCAAAGCATATCAATTTGCTGCTATGGTCGGGAATTCGAAGTCCTTGACATCCACTTCAAAATAGGCTGATTTTTCTATCTCCTACATTGTTTTACTATGTCATTTTCTGAATCATCCACAACGTACTTATTGATTTTTCAGGTATCTCTGTTGGTCGAAATTTAGCCCTGCCTCTTGACCACGCTTATGGTATGGTCATTTTCGCAGAAAACATAGCTCACATCAATAAGCCAAAGACAATGTGCAACACTTCTCATCTAAAATTTGGGTGAACGCAAATGCTACGAAAACACAATATCTCCCGTTCGATTCCTACCATCCAAGATAAGCCCGGTTTTTCGAAACATGGAGAATGGAGACCTTAAAATATGCTGATAAGTTTAAATATTGTGCCACAACATTTGCCTATATGAGTTATTAGCACCATGTCTTTGAAATTCGAATCAACAATATACATGATTTCAGTCAGCTAAAATCCTTTCGGTGGACCCGACTAGAAATTACAATAAAAATGCAAGCGCGAATCTTTTAATCGCTTGTTCGAGCGATGCACCTCAACGAGTGTGAGAGCTGGCTGATTAAAGCTGAGAACCTCAATATGGAAGTTGTTTGCCGAATTCCACAGCTCAGTTTGCACACTACTGTTTCTAATATCAAAATCATTACACGCTTACCATGACGAAGCTCTTTTAAAGGCTAGAAATGACTGTCTAGACCAGTCTTCACGCTGAAAACCAGAAGAGATTATCCACACTATAATAGCTTAAGAGAATATTTAGGATAAGAGACGGCATCACGGGAGCCACACTGAAGACATAGTTACGAACCATATAAGCCGTAATAAAATTTAGCTCTGGCCAAATGTCTCCAAGATTCGCCGTCGTTCTGATAGTGACAGTATATCGCTCTGTAGACTGCTGATAACGTCCGTGTGTGTTTTGGTTTCGTGTCCTATAGAAAGTTTACATAAGATAAGTCCTCAATCACGTCGGTTTCAAATCTGATAATAGGGGCCCGTTTTAGATTTACATATCAAGCGCTCTTCAGCCGATACTAATTTGTTATATAACCGGAATTGGAATCATATACGGACGATTCAAGATCTTGTTAACATCTAGTTTTTCTGAAGAAACATTTTGTAATAAATAATTTTATAATAATAGTCTTATTTGTTGTCCATTCATTATAATAATTAATATCATTGCCTTCGCTACCGTCCCAGTTTACAAGGAGTGTTCTTCTTCTTTGTATATCACTTTTCAGGCATACGCTTCGCACATTTAAACAGGTGTTTCCCGTTTCATGAATGAAACGTAGAATATGGTATCCCTAGGCAAAGTTAGCATTGTTTCAATAGTGGGAAGAAAGATTGTAGGATTATGAGAGCTGTACGTACCCAACATTGTATGGTGTATTTTTACTGGAGTTCAGTATAAACTAAAAATAAGTTTCAAATGTAATGTTTATGTACGGTGGGTTGATATACACTTGTTATACATCAAATCAGACAAAATAAAACACTATGTAAAATATAAAAACAGTATGCAATAATATATTGATTTTATTAAATAAGTAATATCCAAGCAAAATTCTAAGGTGTATTTTTTTCTGTTTGCATGTACAAGAATACGTAGTTTGTCACAAAATTTATGCCGATATTAGAATATGCTATCTACTTACATCAAGAGCGTCAAAATTTAATTTGAGAAACTTTTGATTGTAGGCAAAATAATCGTGAGAAAAATATCGTGTTTTTCAAACATTAGTATTTATTTATTCATCCCTTGTAAAATTTCTGCAGACAAATCAATAAAATGAATAATTGATTTTCTCTGCATGATACTGTGCAGAAGTGCACTCAAATTTGACATCATGATAATCCCATTAAAACGTGAGCTGTCAAATACAAAAACATTTATTTTCTGTTGTTTGCTTTTTTAATGAAATCGAAAATTATTACATCATGAGATAAGATTCCAAATTCTCGAACGTACGAAAGAACGTATTTTTAAAAAATTATCAGTGGCATTAAATGCATCTATTAAAGAGGACTTAGCCCAGGTATAAACACTTTTATAAACTACTCACAGGGGCCTCACCTACTGTGAACCATAGAGTGTAGTTACCTTTGATAATTTATTTCCTAACGTCACTTTTGATTAAGTGTGCATCTTAAATAGAAATACATAATTTATTTGACTGAAACACTAAAAAACTTCCTCGAGAGAATGCTGCATTGGAAAATAGCTAAACAAAGCGGGAAAGTGCGCCAAGTCAGTATATCAACGCATTAATAAATATGTCAGTTTGAAGTCAGAAAATGAGTACGAGTTTCGCAAATATATGGTAAAATAAAATTTGCCTCATTTGAAACCGCTTGAATTGATTGGCACGAGATGTTGCGAATATTTCTACACACATCAGTAAATATTCATATTTGGTCATTGCGTAGACGTTCAGTGCGATATTATTGTAGCTCCTTTGTTGAAGTAAATAGGACTTCGATACACGAATCGAACTCATACAGCTAATATTAGCTTAATATTGTGTGTATATATATATATATATATATATATATATATATATATATATATATATATATATATATAGTGGAGATGTTAATTAATACAAACTGAAGTCCTCAATACTGTTGTAGAGCAAATATGCGTTTTATTTTTTTATTACCGTATCTTTCTGTTAAGGTGCATTATTGTTTCGGCTACACGACCGTTTTTTTGGCCGTCTGTAGCGTCCTCAGACTTTTACAGAACCCCTGAGGACGCTACAGACGGCCTAAAAACGGCCGTGTAGCCGAAACAATAATGTAACTTAACAGAAAGATACGGTAATAAAAAATAAAACGTATATATATATATATATATATGTGTGTGTGTGTGTGTGTGTGTGTGTGTGTGTGTGTGTATATAACTGAATAACAAGATGAATTAATACACAGATTAATCGACGTTGTGGTTTAAAGTTTTACCAAATATTTTTAGTCTGTATATAATTTATAAAAAACATTCCCAGCCAGATAAAATTGTTAAATATAATAGATATAGCAAATTAAAAATGCATGAATTCCAATTTCTTTTTTTATTGTTCAATCTATTTTTCTTGCTGTCTGCGTTAAAATACGGCAGGTACACATGTCAACGCATAAAAATATGGCAGTCTGAAATCACAAAAATAAGTACAAAGTTCCAAAATACATGTATATATAAAATGTGTGTTATTTAAAATATAGGTTTTAATTATTTTTCAACGATTAAATTGATTTACATGAGATTCTGTGAATGTTTCTAAACTCGTAAGTAAATAGCCGTATATGTAATATATTGCAGCTCGCGCTTCTGTGGACGTTAGGGTGAATAGAGAGCTCGCGATATACTTGTCGCTCTTTTCTTACAACTGAAAAAGACTTTGATACACGAATCGAAGTCATACAGTGATTATGAGCTTAATATTGTTAGATTTTCTATCTAAAATGTTAGTTACATTCACTGACCAATATTTATCCATTTTAGCAGATAATTTATTGCCTAACATAACGTCATTACACGTATTAAATTAAACGGGTGCATCTTAAATATACAGCATTCATTCGACTGAAACATTAAAGCATTTTGGGGGAAGATGCTGCATTTATGCATTGGCTTCTTGAATCAAGGTATAACCGACGCGCATGGTCAGTGCATTGAAAAGTGTCAATATAATATCGTGTCTATCAACAGTGCTTCTTGGTTGTATATCACATGTTAATCTCTTAATGAAGAAACATACTCAGACATTATTCTTAGATCATCAATTACTTTAGTTTACACACAAATTTACAGTAGAAACTTAATTAGTTAAACGATACACATTTACACAGTGGGAGGACAATTTGAAAATGTGTTCCTTACTATATTTCCACAATGTATTATTTCTAAGTAAATAACATCCACAGATCCATCAGATAATTAAGACTAAAGCGAATATTCAACACAATATCGCTTATTACTGTCGGTCTTTAAACTAATTCGGAACAAAGAGGGGAAATGTTTCTGAATAATTAGCAGTGCATTCTCACTTTTATAAAAGGGTTTGGCTGTTAGTGACCGATATGAAAGGTTTCACTCATTGGTATTGTTGCTAATATGTACTTAATATATGAAAGCCTGTTGAAAACGCCTTACGATAAATATAGTAGATATATACTATATTGAAGCTATTAATAAAAGGAATATCGTTTCCGAAACGATAGTACACTCACATTGATTTGGTTTGTCTCTCCATTTGAAACTTTTGAACCTGACTCATAATTTACAATTATTCGTCTTTATTAGCATTAATTATCTTTCCATCTATTCATCTATTTATCTATCTGTCCATCATTCTATCTATCTATCTATCTATCTATCTATCTATACATCTATCTATACATCTATCTCTCTCTCTCTCTCTCTCTCTCTCTCTCTATATATATATATATATATATATATATATATATACTAGCAAGGAGCCTGAATGGACGAAAATACGCTTAAATTAACGTAGATTGTGTATGTATTATTACATTATAGAGGACCCGACATATAGTTAAGATTGAAAAAGTAAAAAAAAACAAAACAAAAAAAAACATACTACACGTGATCCACAATCGAGAATCGAAACCAAAACTTTGAGCTGACGATATACTTGTCCTTTGACGTTAATATATGACCTATGTAGATGTTTTTGCTGTAATGCTAAAGATTAAAACATAAACAAAAGCTGTTACGTAACGCATGAATATTGGGAATGCTGTTGTTCGACCCTAACCTGTTAAATTCCTTTTTTTTTTTTAATTTTCACATGTTTAGACTGATATTCCCTGGCCCAAGCAAAAATATATACTTTTCGCATGGGATCGAATACCCTATATATAAAGTTTCATGTATGTAGACCATAAAATGAGGAGTGCCGTAGGCAACGTTTCTTTTCAAATATATATTTGCATACATCTATAATATAAATAGCACCCGCCTTTTAAAATGCGTGTATATATGTATGTATGTACGTATGTATGTATGTATGTATGTATGTACTTGACTGTTCGGACAACAAATATCGAAAAATTGTCAAAAAAAAAAATACTTTCTTCAGCCTCAACTGGACATTTTTCAACAGAGAAGGGGGGTCGGGTTTTTTTCGCCGATACTTCCGTCATCCCATCTTTTCGATTGACTACCCTAAATTAAAACATACGTTACTTCCGGTTTAGCGATGGCGCAAGAGCAAAGATGCTACGTTTTTTACACGCTATTTTCCTTATTCGCGGTACGGATTCGAGCTTTGCCTTCTTACTACCACATTTTTTTTTCTTAACAAACACCTCCAAATACTCTGGAAATGTCGGGCTAGTCTATAATATAAACCTTTCCTGTCTCGTTAATTGTATGTATGTATGCACATATGTGTGTACGTGTCTTTGTATATCTGCGAAAACTATTGACAAAAGCGACGGATTTTCACAAAATCTGTATTGAAGCTTCGCCATTACGACGACGAATATAAAAAAATGGCTAAAAATATTCGCTTTTTTACACTCACCTGGGCACTTTTCTACAGGGAAGGGATATTTCTTTTCGCAGATATTTTCGAATGTCATCGCCCCTTTTCGATTGATTTGCCTTCATTTAAACTTACGTCACTTCCGGTTTAGCTATGGGCGCAGTAGCAAAGACGTCAGGTTTTCTTCACATTCTTTGCCTCCTTCGTGGTAATGGTCCGAGCTTGCCTACCTACTACCACACTGTTTTTTTAAAAGCTTTGTGTTTACGATAACTTTTTACGCCATTATCACACAACTATACAGCATGTAGAATATCTACATAAATACAATTAATTATACGTAATAAAAGTGAATGATTACAAGAATATGACAGTTAGCTGAATATTTTGCTGATGAATGCAAATCCACAAAACATATGTAATAAATTTGTATTTTCTGTATTAATTAATACAAGTGTTTTAGAGATGAATACACTAAAACCCCACATTCATAGGAGCATATCGCACTCTCTCTCTCTCTCTCTCTCTCTCTCTCTATATATATATATATATATATATATATATATATATATATATATATATTTATATTTATGTCTATATATATATATATATATTTATTTATATTTATGTCTATCTATCTAAACATGTATATAGATAGCTATACATACATATATATATATATATATATATATATATATATATATATATATATTACAAAGGAGTCATTACTTATAAGGATCCAAACGAAAATTCAAGGATATGGATAATTAGCTTCGGCGACCATTATGACAATATTCTATAGTCGTTATATTTAGAAATTTTGTATAGTTGTATTATTCAGAGAGTACACCTCAGCAAGTTGATACACACAAATATATATATGTATATATATATATGTATATATATATATATATATATATATATATATATATATATATATATATATACATATATATATTAGGTTAGGTTGATTTTTCAATTTTGTAAAAATCATCCAAGAAAAGTTATGTATAACTATAAAAGATATTTGTAGAAACAATATATTTCTTTACGTGTACCCTTATTGTAGAAAATGATATTCACGATTATCCTTTTTAGCAAATTGAAAAATCATTGTTTTTTACATAGTCACCTCATTAATTAGAAACATTATTAATTTCAATATTTAAACCAAAAATAGGCTTTTGCGTAATTACATTAAAATGAGTAAGATAACACCGATAAAAATAACTTAAATTACAAATTCTACCCCCCAATTACCATTCGCCATTCGTCTGTTAACCTCTTAATAAAACTGAAGCGATAACATTTTAAAAGATTAGAAGAACCGGTAATTCATTTTGTTATGCGGAAGCCAAAATAAAAATAAATATATACTAATCAATTGGAATTTATTATTAAGATGAGTCTTATTCATTAATTTTATTTATTGCGGACTATTATCATTATATGTGCTTAGTTGTTTCACGACGTTACGGCCAACTATTCTTCTGCCCTTCGTCAGGTGGTAACCGCAACGAATAGGATATCTGAATCTCCCTACTGCATTCACTGCAATTACTGCCTTCCGTAGTTGTTGTCGTCTAACCACGTTGTCCAAGTAAGCATCTGGCAGGATTTGGGTAGTATTGAATCCGCTATCTTCAGACAATTCTCACCTGTAAACGTAGAGATTTAACGCCTCTATCAACGGTCCCACGGGCCCATGTGAGAATTGTCTGAAGATAGCGGTTTCAATCCTACCCAAAGCCGGTCAGAGACTTACCTGGCCAAAACGTGGTGAGACGACAACAACAACGGAAGGTAGTAATTGCAGTGAATGAAGTCAGGAGATTCAGAATTCCTATCCC
>NC_136492.1:114117018-114189518 GCF_053919585.1 Euprymna scolopes | reverse complement strand
TCTGTTCTGCGGTTGACCGATGCAATTCGATATGCGTAATAAAGGTGCTCATAGGATCAGAGGATGTCGAAAGTTTAATCATGGCGTTACTAGCTTAATCTTCATAACATATGCATTTCAAATAAATGTGTATCATCAATGAGGAACATCTGTCATGCCGAAACAAAACAAAGACACAGATAGAAATGCATAAAGGTCAACTATAAATACGTATATTGGTAAATCAGAGAATGAAATTATATATATATATATATATATACATATATATACTCATATATATATATATACATATATATATACATATATATAAATATATACATATATACATATATATACATATATATATATATATATATATATATATATATTATACAGACAGTGTAAGATGAGATAAGCCACTGGTACCGCCAGTGTAAACCCTGATTATTAGAACCGTTTTAGATACCCATATCAAACTTTCTCAGCCAATACTCATCTAGTCTATAACCGGAAGTTTAAATATATATACATTACAATATCAGGTTTAACTCTCGTTTTGTGGAAACAATTATTCATCGCATTATGATGACTTTATTTACTTTAAAATTAACATTTATCAAATTTAAAATCTAATTTCAATTAAATTTTTTGTAGGTACCTTTAATATTAAACCCCAGCTTAATTTAATTTGTTGTTCCAAATTTGAAACTTAAAATTTATCTACACCAGTCCCACACCCGGATTGCTAATGCTGGATAAAAACAGCATTATCAACCAGGGTGTGAAAACTTAAAGAAGAGGGGGCGCCAATCAAATGGGGAAAATCGAGAATAAACCATCATACGCCTCATAATTAAATACAATTCTCAATTTTTAATGCGGAAAATACCATATCCTTCGGGCAATACATGACCTAGAGTACGCATCTTAAAATTTGAGGAGTAAATCTTTGAAAAATTGTACACACAGAAAGCAGGTACTCCTTATAAATTGAGTCAGCGAAAAGACTAAACCTAATTTTATATATATATATATATATATATATATATATATATATATATATACTATATGTTCTTTAACTTTAAATTCTAAAATTATTATAGTATTTACTATTAGATTTTACTGATAATTTTAAATAATTTTATTATAGAAATTAAAGTATTGTATTATAAAATTTTTAACAAATCATACTTTATAAAATTAATTTACAATCTATTTCAATTTTAAAACCACAGTGAAAATACAATAGTATTGATGTTAATGTAACACGAAACCCCTTATCTAAATAAGCAAAGATTTGAGGTTTTTACATGCATTTCAATATAATTTTAATGGAATTTTAAATATTACTCGATATTGAGATATATTTTAAGCTTGAAATTTGGAGAAAAACATTTTATAATTTGTTGGTATATTAACGGTACTTACACCTTTTTTTATTGAAATTAGAATATAAATTTAATATAATTTAATTTTAAAGTTAATAAATTCATCAGCATCCGATGAATAAAGGGGTTTTCCACGAGGAAAAAAGTATACGTGAAAAAGAAAGGACAGAATAGTGAAATTCAAATCGGAACGTGAGTATATAGGAAATAATCTGGGGTACTCTGAAAATAATGTAAATAAGTTCTTGATGAGCCAATAATTGAAAATTGCCAATAATAAGACCAAATAGGAAAGCATCGGGAAGATAAAGCATGGAGTGGCGATAGTTGGGAACGAGGTAGTAGAAATGCAAATACCTATATAAACAAAGCTGAATGTAAAAATTCGAGATTCGAAGCTGAAAATAATCTACATTAGAAAATGGAGAATGTTTAAAAAAAGTTCAATATATATATATATATATATATATATATATATATATATGTGTGTGTGTGTGTGTATTAGTGTGTGTCTGTGCCTGTGTATGTGCCTGGGTATGTGTATGTGTTTGTGTGTGTGTGTGTATATATATGTATTAAATTAGCCAGATGTTTTTTTTTTTCAATTTGCGTTTAATAATAATATTGACGCCTTTTTATCAAATATGTAACTGAAATAATTACTTTCGTCTCTGAAAAATTGCAGACCATTAAAGCAATTACTCTAAGTATAAACATTTATGTGACTCTATCCTAAGTGGAGTGCATACATTTACTAGTTAAACCTTTCTAAAAGCTCTTTTTATTGAGACCATATTTTTTATAATAATAAGCAGGCACTATTGTATGACGTGTAATGTTTTAGAATACTTGTTTCTGAAATTAATATAATTATAATATATGAATCTATCGCCCAGTAATCTTTAAAAA
The DNA here is from genome assembly GCF_053919585.1 of Euprymna scolopes. NCBI lineage: Eukaryota > Metazoa > Mollusca > Cephalopoda > Sepiida > Sepiolidae > Euprymna > Euprymna scolopes. The sequence goes on along the minus strand of NC_136492.1, from coordinate 114,187,242 downwards.
CACGTTTACAATCCATAGATACTATTCTCAACTTCCAGGCGTTTAATGTCCCCTCTGTAATTGGCTTGATTTCTCCAGGTACACAGACGCCGCTCGTTGCTTCGTAAGTAGCTTTTCTATATCACCTTCACTATCACAGTCAGTCACGTTTCCGGCCCGTATCACTGATCGTGCGTATCAGCAAGCCTTATTTCTAGATATGTTTTGAACCACAATGCCAAAGAGTTGTGTAAAAAATGCAAGTAGCCTACTCAGAAATTTCAAACACATTCTGATAATGGAAGAATGTCTCTAAACTCTTCACCCTAAGTTGAAAAGCCATTACTCAAAACGACAAGGTACTATAAGAATGCTGACTAGGATGCCAATATTCTCCCAAGTGTTGGTTTCTTATTGTTCTGTGGAGCACTGTAAAAATAAGGCTACTGAATCGTTCAAAGCAGCAATTGAATCGCACGTTCCCACACATGTGTTTTATCAAATCCCACTTTCTACAATAAATCACCTATTTTGCAGCTGCCATCGCTCATAAGCAGCAGACATTCTGCAGACTTATTAAACAAAAGTTCAATAAAAATAGACAAGTTTGTAGAAACCAGAAATTATTGTAAGAGAGAGAAGTACCTACAGATAAGTGTCGGTAATCAGAAGTCACTAGAAAACGCAATGAATCGCAGCAATTAAGGACTCGCGATTTCAGGAACATTTATAACAGGGTTGTAAATAATCAATCAACAATCACACTATCTAATGACTTAAAATTTGTCTGCATGGCAACTAAAAAGGAAAATCTGCTTTTCCAAAGGTTTGCTTCAGATTCTAATTTAGACCCAACTAATCACCACCGCCCAAATTTCCCATCACGGACTGAAATAACAATTGATGATCTGAAAAGAACTCTTCCTCCTGTTCATGATTCCATTAAAAACGGGGCACCCCGAAGACATATGGCTGCATTTTATCCCGTCATACTATTAAAAAAATAATACGCTGAGATTCTTTCGCGTTCTCTCAAAACTGTTCACCAAATGCCTTACTTAATTTTGCTTTCCCAACTGCTGAAATTTTGCTTCTGTTTTAAATGTTTAGAAATATTCTGGCGAGAACTGACCCACTACATTACCGCGCAATTGCTTTTTTCTTCTCTTGACCAACATCGTTAAGTCCGTCATCAAGAATGCAAAGTTTCGTTATCGCATATATATTAAATTCTCTCTCACCGATAGCATGGATCAGGGAAAGCCTTTTCTACAGCAGATATCCTTACTCTGGTCTGTTTTCGATATATAAGACACTGAATAAGGCTTCCTAATACACCTAATACGTTTTGCACCGTCGCCAAACTGAAACCTCTGTTCCGTTCCGAAAATATATCATCGCTGCGGCTGTTTAATGGTCAGTGTTGAGGTGAACTCGAAGCACTAGTAACGCATCGATATAAATAACCCCGCTAAACCAGGCAATCAGCAAACTTATACCGCTATACTGTAGAGATTCCGGGATGCCTAAATAGATTACTTCCTCGAACTGCTAGACTTTGGATCTCTTCCCAGGTGTTTACTCTCCTGTTTGAGTTTACATGCATAAGTTTAATTCTAATGTAAACAAATATCTTGCTGCATTATTCCTTGCATTGTATTTCCGCAAATATGGTCCTAAATTGTAGCCCGCTACGAATTATTGGGATTGTGCTTTCTTTGCAGTAAAAAAAAAAAAACAATATGAATAAAATAAAAACAGGGCTAGCTTTGCGTGGGAACTGAATATATATTTTTAATGGCTCGAAACACTTCTAGCTAATTATGGTCGTGTGACTATAATCGGTCTATGCCTCGTTTAGCACTCAGCGAGGCACCAAAATGAAACTGAGGAAGACTGAGAAATTTCGCAAGCAAACAATGTCAAATAAATAAACGTGCGGCTTTAGTAAAAGAATAAAAAAACAGCCATGAAATAGGCATATAAAAACCAAACAATGACAACATGACATCAATCAACAAATAAACAAATTTCAAAGGAAACATATACAAACATGTGAAAACGTCTCGTCAATATAACGCGCGTGACACAAAAGAAGTCAACATCATGTGAGACTCATTTTAATTACTTCGGTACTTTAATGACCGTTCAATAAATTGTGTTAATTTTATGTCCGCTGTGCTCGTCATAGTTTTATGATTTTAAATTAATAATATATGCGTTCATTACATTTTTTCTGTGTATTTTAGTCACTAGTTTCTTTTTGTAATAGGGCTTAGTTAATCTTCATTTGTATTCAAACTTTAACTGTAAAAATGTTGTGATTCATTGTTGTACGCATTGAAAATATTTTTTCGATTTCGATTATCCGAGATTTACTTAAGTATATTCACATTAAATTTGTAATGTATTATAATGTTAATAACTTTATTCTGTAATAAATATGATCCAGTACTTAGTTTCATCGACCCAATGTAAGTTATTTAGAGCTAAAAACATTGGATGCTTAGAAGTAAATACTTCACAAAAACATTTACTTAATATTGAGTCAGTAACAAAAATATCCATGTTAATCATGTAACGTTTTAATGGAATGCGTGTTTAAAACTCTGTAAGTTGCCGCACGGAGTGCAACAAGAAATTAAAGAAAGTTAAGAGGATACTTTATTCATCATACATGATACATTATAACCCGATGTCTTAGTGTAGGAATTTTTGCCCGTAAAAAGGAAGTTAATTTATACCTTTTATACAGATCCATGTATGGTTATAGTGGTCTAGAGATTAACCTTATATTGGAAATCTGAGTATCCCAAAATCGAATTCAGTTCTTTCCACAAATAATAACTATAATTTATGGTGTCGACAACTTCCACGTCGTCCCTCTAAGCTCTTTCTAGTAAGAATTCTGACTATGACAATGTCGCGTAATCCAATGCCAAAAAATGACCTTTAGATTCATACGATATGGTGATAAATACCGTTTCAGAAATGTCCTCGTATTATTCGTGTTTGATTGAATAAATTTAATTTAATTTTACCCGATACGTGGTTTTATTTATAGTTTTTCCTCACATAATGAGTCTTGTTATTTGTCCTCAATCGACCACAGAATTTAAAACTGATCATGTGTGTCAAAATTATTTTGACTATGCGCAAATTACTCGACGGGAGAGTGAATTCTTCAACACTTCGATCTTTTAGCCGTATACTCATTTTCTTTTAATAAATAATTTACATGTTATGTTTTCTTTTAGGCAGTTAATAAAAAAATATACATCTTTAATCAATGGATTTTCTGATTGAAGATTATGTCATGCAATTAAATCTATTAAAGGTGGCTGTATACATTTAACCAGGTGCATTAAAATATTTCGTTTATTGCATGTGTGATACATGTGTTTAATAATTAAGAATATTTTACTCCCTCTGTATATTCACAGTTCATAGTTTTATAGGTCCGTAAATAAAAATAAGCATTACGTCATCGGTGAATTTCGAGTTTTACTATGAATGTTATCGTATTCTGGCGCAGATCGTGTACATTATGATTAAAATCGGAAATGAAAAGCACAATTGTTGCTCTCCGTAGATTAAAGTTATCACTCTACCAGCAGATAACTCCAATGTTACCGTGCAAGTCAAATACATTAGTGTCATTATATTCTTTAATCTGCTCTGTACGCTTTAATATTACCAATCCTGCTTTTCTTTTAATTATTGACTAAATGCATATACAAATACCGTTATTACTGTATCCCGCTGAAAAACGTTGATCATAGCTGAAACTAATATCCGATTATCCACAAACATATTTTTGGTGAATTTATCTGGAAGGTAATTATGAGAAAAGCAAAACAGGAAGTAGATACGTGCATGCAATATTCCACTTAACATTACGCTTTGTTGAACATACACCATCTAGATGCGTACAATTTGTGGTAAAATAATGAACCTTGATGCCGGTAATGGTTCTATGAAATGTTAAGAAAATATTTAAAAGTATAATGACGATAAATATGTTGCATAGCTTGATTTGTTTAACTTGGTATGATGGGTCAATATATTGTTACCTTTAAAACGATTGATTTGGAGAATAACAAGATATAATTATATGATCCCCTGACTGATGTATTTGTCAAGGTTTTGAATAAAAGGTAATTAAGCAACTTTAGTGCAAGCCCTATAACCATGATAAGGCATTGCTTCGCAGAAGGGATTAAACATGTATATTCTACAGGTTAAATTATTTTGGGGGTTCACATATGTTATGTTTTTGTTATTTTATCGATATGAAGCAAATAGATCAAAACCGATATAAATAATCACACAATAATATACAATACAAAGTGGTCATTAAATAGGTTCGGATGCCAGAGCGCCATTAGAAAAAAAGTTCTACATAAGAATTCATTTCAATATAGCACCTTCAATTGTAGGGTTGTAATTTGAGCGCTGAAGAAATATTTGAGATTTTTTTCGGATATTATTATTCCAAATTTTGTGCAAGCAGCTGATCAAAAGTAAAATCACCAACCAAATATATCGTTTTCCCAATAGGCAAGTTGGTGAACTTATCGGTGAGAATATTTTAACAAAATCCCCAGTGGTCAAGGCTTGCGGTAAACGAACATACAACCAATCGCATGTATTATAGTTCCGTCTACGAAGAAATAATCAATATTTGTAAAATCGAATCCTCAAGTGTTACTTCTATTGTACTGTTAGCCAGAATCAGTCGTAGAACTGTTATCTATTTTGCACATTTAAACCCTTCGCCTGATGAGAAAAAATGGGCAAAAACAGTTAAATGACACCGTTTCATAACAAACGATGCCTTATTTTTTTTATATTATATTTTAATTCGGTACCATTTAAAACATCTATTTAAACACAAGTATGAATTTTAGGAGAAAATAAAAATTAGCTAAGAAAAGCCCGTTCATTACCTTTTAAACCCCTTGGGGATGATGTCTCAGAATTTCTCAGGGACAAATGTTACGTTTCTAGATGTATATTGATGTGGTCTTGCTTTTGGGTAATATTCAGCAAAATTTACTTGTCTGAAAAAATGTTATATCTACAACCGTGCTATTTTTTGGACATTTTACCAATTTTGACCCCCTAGTAACGCAACCAAAATGTTTCCATTATTGAATATAACATTTTTAGAAGTATATTATAAAATCTTGCTTTTGGGTAATTGTCTGCAAATCTAATGGTCGAAAAAGCTTCTATTTCCCGAAAAATGTTTGCCAATTTTGACCCTTTTTGACCCCCTGTGGATGCGACCGGAATTTTTACAAATAAATCCAAGAATGTTACATTTCCTCGCTAGGATAGTTGTAACTTCATGCAAAATTTCAGGTGACTTTCAATGCCCAAATTTTAATAAGCCTATGTACCAACAATTTTGTGCATTTTTTCCTATATGTTAGTGTCAGATTAAGTTAACGTTACAAAGGATTCTTCAGTGAACTACTTTTTAGACATAATTCAAATGCATAAGGCTGCTATTATTTTACTAATAATTGGAATTAATATCCATCAGTAAAAAGGCAAGGACAACAGTGTAAGAATGTATTCTATTTACCCTTAAAGGAAACCATCACGTTTTGCAAGTTTTTACTAAAGTAAAAGTCACAAATGACACAAAATATGTGGAGATTTTACATCTGAAGCTTCTCGACCCAAAGAAGCATATTTTGTGGGCAAGGTTGAAGAAAATAAACACTTTCTGTTTTTTTTATTACTATAAAACACCAAAAAAGTAAGATTGTAAAATTACGTTCTGCAGCATTTATAAATGCATACCATACATGATTTATTCTATTCATATATGTTAATCGGTGGTAATTCTAAATAAAACTAGTCAAAAATACGTTTATTGAGTCCATAAGCCACCAATAGAAAACTACGAAGGAGAGCAAAATCGCAGGACAAAAACAAAAACAAATAGACAAATATATAAACATATTAAAATGAACAAGAAAATAATAATATTTAATTGATCATTTTCATGAGATTTAATATTTAATAGACGGTATGAAACTGTTCTCTTTGTTTTAATAATGACACTAAGCTCAACGGCGGGCGTAACGGTTTACATCTTATCTATGATATATATATATATATATATATATATATATATATATATATATATATATATATGTGTGTGTGTGTGTGTGTGGGTGTGTGTGTATGTGTGTGTTTATGTGGGTATCTATAGTAAATGAGAGAAAAGGGGTAGATATAAAGATATAGCACAGCACAAAAAAACGAAAATGATCCCTAATCTATACAGATTAAAAGAACGTAAATTTTGAGAATGCATCCTCATCACGAATCAAGTTAAATGTAATTCAATTCTTATAGTTTAGGTAAGATAGTCTTTCAAATACTAGCAATATATTAACACACAAACGTACAGAGAGCAAAAGAAAATCCATTGCAATTATATATAAGTTTACACGATTTTTCTAATTTTTATTTTCGAGTGGCAAGCACCTGAACACACAAAAGATATCGAAAGAAAATAAAAACGAATAAACAGAAAAAAGGAAATAATTTTTTATCAAAATCGGCGAAACTACTTAACATAAGGAGCCTACGTCAAACCCCAATTTTCGTCTAACAAAAGAGAAGGTTAATCGGATGCCACGACTTTGCTCTGGGCCTGCACGAGACCGACACAAACCCATACGTATTGCTCCTCATTCGCATCGACATATTTTCGGGCATTAATTTTTAATGAATACCGCGTTATAAGAACGGCGTGGATTTGGGGATTTTCTCGTATTACAATCATTAATACTATTGTTGGTATTTTGAAATTGATTTGCTTCAGAACAAATAGCTGAATATACAAGCATACCCACATAATATATATATATATATATATATATATATATATATATATATATATATATATATATATATATATATATATATACCAATACATACATGTATGTTCGTATGCTTTCTTAATATATAAAGAAAGCGAGCACGAAGACGAGAAATATATACCTGCATAAATTAAACGTTGGCCATTTTCCTCCTTATGATTTCTGGCTTTGCCAATTTTTGATAACTATTTCGGTGTTTTAATAAAATTCTTAAACGATTTTTCCAGTTTTTATTCAGAGCTAGCTCATACGACGTAAAATTTTAGTTACTTTACCACCTGAAACATAATTCACATGATACTTGTTTTTATTTCGTGTGAAAAAATTTGAGATCGTGAGCACATAATTTAATTTAATTACTTCTATTATTATTGTATATTTTTAATGATTATTATATTGGTGTTGCAATGATGATAAAATAAATAACAAATTATTACTTTTATCATCATTACAGCCCGGTCAAGAGAACGTAGGAGATAGTAATTGACTACCCTTCTCCTGTTCGCTTGTACGTTAGTTTGAACATTTATTAATAAACACGCCTCGGATTAAAAAAAAAAAGTTGAACAAACATTAGTCATGATGAAGGTACTTTTTCACTCGTATAGGGGGACCGCAAGATCGGCATTTATTTATTTATTTTTAAAATTATATCATGAATATTTTATTTATTTTTCATCGTACTGTGTTGTTGCACTTCTGTTATTATTATTTACTCATTAGGAAAATCATACAGCACACCAAATAGTTCTCTTTCAGAAGAATAGTGGGATCCTCTTTCGTTTGAGTTACAAGTCTCGCCACATTTCTGGTATTTTTTAATCTATGTCGAGAACATTTACAGGTAAATTCGCGTCATTACAACGACCGCTTACCACTGATTTCTCGTTGACTACAACCATTGGTATTCACTTATCTTTGGAGTTCAGTAAGCTTCCTCAAGGTTCAAGCCCTCTTTACACTCATCAAGCGAGGTATGACCACTGCTGTATCTCCTCGGACTTTCCATCTTTTTTTTTCTTTATTTAGTGTGACGCAAGCTTATGGTTACCTACATATAAAAATGATTGACTGAATGTGACATTGGGAGTTAACTTTCAATTATGCAGTTTCAGTTTTCATGATTTCACATGCTGTTCCTTTGTGTTTTTCAGTAACAGTTTCTATTTATACGGTTTGTGGGTGAAGCTAATGTGTGTTAGACTCTGCATTCAAGGATTTTCCTTAATACTTCAGCTGTATTATTATTGTTATTAGTTGTATCTTTCCAGCCATCTTTCAGATTCCAATATCTTATTTTCTGTTCCATAGTCTTCGATATTTCCTAGAGCTCCTACTATTTGTAGTGCGATCTTAACTTTCATCACCTTCCATATTCCTGTCATTTCCCTGGCCAGTTCAGTGTATATGCCCCGTACTCTGTCTCCTTGTTTTACACTCTGTTGAATACTGATAATCAAAGACTATAATCTTCTAGGACTTTTTCTTTTGTACGTTTCTCTTTCCATCATGAGGTCGGCTGGAACAGCAAAGTCTACGATTTGACAAGGTTTTAATTATTGTTTATTATTATGACATCCGGTTTCCTTGCTTGTATTGATTTATTAGTTTGTATATTGACATTCTCGTTTTAAGTGATGTTGCCGGCTTATGTTTGCCCCACTTGTCTGTGATTTCGAGATGGAGGTGTTGGCATTATTCACAGTTCACTACTCTTCCAACTTGGTCGTGCATGTGTTTGTATTTTGGGGGCCAGTTTGCTGCATTCACTTATTATATGATTCTGCGTTTCGTCACTTTGTCCACATTTGTCTGCATTTACTGTTTTCTTGTTATTTTACGATTTATACCTTGATATGCGTGTTTCATATCGAGTTATCCAGTGCTGCCGTTATTAGGGATTCAGTTTCTCGTCCTATATGACGTTTTCGCATCCAGATCCATGTGTTCGTATTTTTCATCTTTTTAAAATACTAATGACTAGCCCATGTAATTTGTTTTCTTACAATTTTTTTCTTCTCATCTTATCCTTTATCTATCACTTTTCTGTTTTGTCGATTTTTTTAGTGTGTCTCGCTGCCATGATTATTCTTTCCGCTTTTTGCATTATGTATTTTTCTTATTCTTTTTTTGTTTCAGGAACAGTCTTCTATACAAACTAGTCCTCTTCCACTGTCTTTCCTTTTCAGGGTGAGTCGGTCAACTTCGGCAATTTGGGTGTAGTGCATTGTGCATGGGCATGAGTTTCCAGGTCTTCTGATCGAGATGGCTCAGTTTTTCTTTAGTCCACCCTATGAAAGATCCAGAGTTTTCTTACTAGTAATACTGCCCGTGTTATTTTTTTACGTTTTGTTATGTTTCTGCTATATAATTTCTTTTCTAGAAGTTTCCTTGTTATCCTGAAGTATTCCTTTCCGATTCTCCACTTTATTTCTCTGGCATCGATGGTGTCTTTCTCAAGAACACCCAAGTATTTATATGTGTCTTATTCCTGTCGTATGCCTTTTTGTATTCGATACATTCCATAGCTAAATTCTTTCTTTTTTTACTTCCTTTAGACTCTTTTCATCTATGTATAGAAGATCATGTGTTCTTTTTTTCCATTCTGGCATCCTTTCTGTTCCTCTGGGAGAATTCACGATTATTCAAGGAGTTGTAGATTTGTTGCCTTAGTTGTGCTGGCATTATTTTCCATATAGTGTGATAGGCCTATAGTTCATGAAGGGGGGCCCGTCTCTGTGCTCTTCTGTATCAGTGTGGTTCTTCCCTTTTGTCATCCGATATGCTAAGTTTGTTTCCTGTATACATATTCTCATATTTTGGACTCATGTTTCGTGTAGTGTATGGAATTTATTTAAACAATATGCATGTATCCCGTCGTGTCCATGTTCTCTAGAGTTTGCCATTTTTCTATGATTTTCTTTAGGGTTTCGTTGGTTATTAATAAACTGTTCCTACTTCGATTTGTTGTAGAGCTTCAGTCCTGTCTTTTAGACATTCACTATTTCTGTTGTGTTTCAGTCTTTCTTCAAATACCTTACTACAATAGTTTGTTTCTGTTCGGTTTGGCCGTTCCTTCTTGTTTTTCATTCGTTCACGTTTTAGTAGAATTGGCTTTCATTGCTTTCAAATGTCCTGTTCTGCTTGGACTGTTCTGCTTTGTATCTATACCGCCTCAATCAGCCTTCCTTTGCTGTTATTTCGCAGGACAACAACCGAGTCCCCAAGCTTGCTACCGAGTTAGCACATGCCGATCATGACACCGAGATCTTTCTTCTGGGTACCGTCGTTTGTGTAATCTGTATTGATCTATTATTATTGGCCAACATGGAGCTTTCGCACAAGTCAACAAACGATCTAATTAGAAACCTGTGGTGTTCTCTGGAGGCTGAGTGACAACAAGTCTCCTCAGATGTCCAGTTCTCTCCACCACCTTCGATCGCATTTGCAAATGAATTTGCATCATCGCAACAGCGACTTAGCATTGATTTCTCGCCGGCATTGGCCATCAGTTTATACTGGAATTTGAGTGGCACTAAGCCTCCTCAAATTCCCAGTTCTCTTTGCGCTTGGCCAACCGAGGTCTGGCTAGCGCTCCCTCCTCGGTCTTTCAGTCCTTCTTGACACTTCTCAGTGTGATATTCTTCTTATTATTATTAGACGAAGGTACAACTTGTGTGCGTATGTTACGTGAGTTCTTCTTATTAAAAATATGAGTCTTAAGTGAGATTAGAGTCTTAGAGATAAAGAGATGTTGCTGTAGAAGGAGAAGAGAGATGTTGTTGAAAGAGACTTAGAGAGATTGTTCATGTTATGGGAGATTGTTCATGTTATTACGATTCTTATATATTAAATGCTCATTCCTTAATTGTGTTATTGGAAGAAGAAGCAGGGGAAGCTCTTTGAGTGATGAGATAGTGTTCACTGTTCAGACATTGTGTAGACATGAGATGTCGAGACGTGTATGTAAAGACATTTTATAACACAGATATATAATGCAATTTTCACTTTACCTTTTTGTAAGAATCATAAGACAAGACGACGTTTTATAACACTCATGATGATTTAGTTCGTCACGACCGGCCGTGGTTTCCTCATCAAGAATTCAAAGCTTCACATTTTAGTTTCAAAGTGATCGTATCGCTTCCTAGACGTTCGAATTCCAAACTCCAGACTCTCTCTGAGTTTCTCACTGACTAGCTCTCTGACACTATCACTTCCTATATTGAGAAATCCATGCATGTCCGGCCACGTGACTAAAATCCACGTGCCCTCAACATGCCTGGACTTGCACGTTTCCAATATTATGATTTCCCAATAACCTATTTTTCTTTTGTTGTTTTAACAAAAGAATTCAACCTACATATCTAATTTATTTAACCACTATTTTATTATCCACATTCTTTTAACAATTGAATAATTTATTAATTATTTATTTCATCCGAATTAACAATTGTCTGGACATTCAATTTAAAACTATTGTTCTTTAAAACTTATGTCCAGAGTTCGATTTCTGTTTTCTCTTATTTTCATTTAAACTAATCTTTCTATTTTTATACTAACATGAAAAGGGGACAACCCTTATCATGTCACATCCCTTCCTTCCATATTTCACAAAAAAAGTGTATGCATTTTTAAATTTAGTACATTTTTTATTTCTTTACATCATCACAACCACACGGCTAGAAAGATCAGGCTCAAAAAACAAAAAAAATATCTTTCAGTCAGCCCTCCACGGCCGACTTCACAATTATTTCTGATCTTCTTGGCATTTACTTGTTGGGTGTAGGGTCTTTACCTATGATTCACATTTCCAGCAACCCATATGCCGCAGACTAGAGGTTTTCCACCTCCGTCGAAATCAAAAGTGTCCTGATCAGTTCTTTCCGCATGGTTAGTCTTATCAAGTATGGCTTTGTTTTTTTATTCTATAACTATCTTACACGGGACATACCAAAGCTCATATACTTATATCTTAGTGGTTGGCTTCAGAAGTTTAAGATATACCTTTTTTCTCTCATACGGATTCACTCGGATTTCCTTGCTTGGATTCTTGAAACTTCGACGAGGATTTAGAAATGTCAGCCCTAACTAACTAACACCTTTCGCGCCCAACACCTTAATTGCGCTCTAACTTCTATCTAATACCCCGATTTTTTGTGATTTTTCTTTTCTCTCACCAGAGCTTTCAAGATCTAACAGATATATCCCACATTCATGCGTCTCTAAAAAATTCCAAGGTTATTTCTTTCTTATGTATTCTACGGCATATTTTTGCCTGTCTCTTACTTCATTAAGCTATATGTGATTGCCTCGGGACTACCTATCATCGGTTTTCTGGTCCCCTTAAGAATTGTTGTATTCTTTCCAAAGCCCGTTTATTAATTAAGCCAAGTCTTACCACTTGCTTGAAGTCGTTACGTTCAACCAGCTTATTTTAAGCACTTAATTAACCAGGTTCCCAGATTTTTCGAATAGGGGCACATCCTGTGCTTATAAATCCCTACCAAGTCACTTTTCTTGGAGAAAAAATATAGGATCTCTAAAAAAAAACAACCAAACCAAATGCTAAAACTAAACATCTTTCTTACGGCTTATCACGTCTAAATACTCTCTTAATGCCCGTTTACGTAATTTTAATTCTTGTCCCCCTTCTAAAATTCTAATTGAATCTATAAGCCAACAATACGTCTTAACTAGTTTTATTTTCTCATAGACTGTTTAAATCTAATGTATAATTACTGTTTAATTTGAATTCTTGCTGTGAAAATCAATAACATTTGCATACATTAGTCAATTAACAATATTTGTTCAACATGATAAAAACATTTGCAAAAAATACCTTAATACATTTAACTATGATTTACACAAAAACTATGATCAACAGTAATAACTTTTTTTCAACAAAAAAAGTTATCTGTAACAAACAACAATTTAAAAGAGTCTGTCCCAAACAATTGTCTGTTTTTTTTTAAAAAACAAACAAATGAAACACACAAAAAGCCGAAAAGTTCAACTATGAACACAAAAATGCATTTCTAAACAGAATTTACACGCTGTTTCAAAGACTACATGCGACCTTTGAAAAATTCATGTTTGATTGACAGATTAAATTCAACAATTCGTCCAAACGATTTCATATTGACACAAATTTTCTAATTGACACTCCATACAAATTTCAAAACAATAATGGGTGACCCCAATCTCTGCATTTGCGTGTATGTGTGTGTGTTTTTTTTTAACAAACCAATCCATTTATCAATGAATTACGGATGATGACTTGTTTTTACTATATTTCCATTCATTACTACGGATTTCTTTTACGGCATATCGGCCTTTTCTTTTCTTCTTTTTAAATTTTTCTGTGCTACATAAACAAAAGAATTAATTTCAATGAATTATGCACGGTAACTAGTGTTTACTATATTTCCATTCATTACTACGGATTTCTTTTACGGCATATCGGCCTTTTCTTCTTTTTCTTTTTAATATTTCTTATATCTTTTGTTCTCTGTGTGCGTGTGTGTTCAATTTTTTTGGTCTTTTTTTTGTTCGCATTTCTGTGATCGTGTAATATTTTTTCCGTGGTATTATTTATTTATTTATTTTTTAAATTATATTGGACCCATATAAAACGTGTTTTTAATTTTTTTTTTTGTTTTACGGCACCAAATTGTATATGTTATATTTTGTTTCATTAAAGGGTCTTATTATAAGTGATGCCTAGAAAGAGTCTTATTATAGTGTTTGTCGTTGTGAGAGAGTCTTATTACAATGAGATGTTGTTTTAAGAGTTCTAGTGAGGGATGTTGAAAGAGACTTAGAGAGATTGTTCATGTTATGAGAGATTGTTCATGTTATTACGATTCTTATATATTAAATGATCATTCCTTAATTGTGTTTATGGAAGAAGAAGAAGAAGAAGAAGAAGAAGAAGAAGAAGTAGGGGAAGCTCTTTGAGTGATGAGATAGTGTTCACTGTTCAGACATTGTGTAGACATGAGATGTCGAGACGTGTATGTAAAGACATTTTATAACACAGATATATAATGCAATTTTCACTTTACCTTTTTGTAAGAATCATAAGACAAGACGACGTTTTATAACACTCATGATGATTTAGTTCGTCACGACCGGCCGTGGTTTCCTCATCAAGAATTCAAAGCTTCACATTTTAGTTTCAAAGTGATCGTATCGCTTCCTAGACGTTCGAATTCCAAACTCCAGACTCTCTCTGAGTTTCTCACTGACTAGCTCTCTGACACTATCACTTCCTATATTGAGAAATCCATGCATGTCCGGCCACGTGACTAAAATCCACGTGTCCTCAACATGCCTGGACTTGCACGTTTCCAATATTATGATTTCCCAATAACCTATTTTTCTTTTGTTGTTTTAACAAAAGAATTCAACCTACATATCTAATTTATTTAACCAATATTTTATTATCCACATTCTTTTAACAGTTGAATAGTTTATTTATTATTTATTTCATCCGAATTAACAATTGTCTGGACATTCCATTTAAACCTATTTTTCTTTAAAACTTATGCCCAGGGTTCGATTTCTGCTTGCTCTTATTTTCATTTTAACTAATCTCTCTATTTTTATACTTACATGAAAAGGGGACAGCCCTTATCTTGTAACATCAGCTCTTTGGTGTTACTTTTTATTAGGAGGAGTGGTGGTGAACTATGGGGGTATGCAAAATGAGAGTGTAGAATTTGTAGATATGCAGCTTCGGTGTTCTTCGTTCCCTGTAACGCTTATTTTTTTATATTGTCTTCTTGTATTATTCTCCGCATTCAAGAGGTTTCCTTAATATTTCAGTCGTTTTCACTATCGTTAGTCGTTGTACATTTGCAGTTACTCCTCTGATTCCAATTTCTGGCATTCTTTTTTCAATGTTTTTCGGAATTGTTCTTAGTGCTCCTACTATTATCGGTACTATTTTGTTTTTTTTCATCATCCAATTCCCTTTTAACTATCTGGCTTGCTCTGTGTATTTGCTTCGTTTTCCCATTTCTTTCATACTCACCCTATGGTCAGCTTGGACAGCAAAGTCTACGAGTTGACAGGATGTTTCTTTCTTGATAATTAGTACGGCATCTGGTCTTCTTGCTTGGATGGGGATGTCCGTCTGTATGTCAATGTCCCATATGATTTGTTGGTTCTCGCCTTCGAGTCCTGTTGCGGGATTATGCTTGTACCAATTGTCTGTACGCTCAAAATGCAGTCCTTTGCACAATTTCCAGTGCACCGCTCTCCCCACTTAGTCATGCCTGTTTTTGTATCAATTTTGGGCCAGTTTGCTGCATTGACTTACTATTTGGTTTATTGTTTCGTCTCTTTGTCCACAGAACCTGCATTTGCTGTTTTCTTGTATTTTATCGATTCTTGTTTTGATATCGTTGGTTCTTATCGAGTTATATTGTGCTACTCTTATTAAAGATTCTGTTTCTCGGTTTATATGTCCTTTTCGCATCCATGCCCAGGTGTTTTCGTTATTCTCATCTTTTTGTCATTCTTATAAATCGCCGTAGAGTTGTTTCTCTTCCCGCTTATCTTTTCTCGTTTTGTCATTTGCCTCTCTGTTTTCTTTTTTGCTGCTTTTTTTTCAGTGTCTTTCACTGCCATAATTATCCATTCAGTGTTTAGAATTATGTATTTTTCTAATTCTTTTTTCGTGTCCTTCACACAGTCTTCTATACAGATCAGTCCTCTCCCGCTTTCTTTTCTTTTCACGTAGAGCCTGTCAATATCGTCCTTTGAGTGTAGTGCATTATGCATAGTTATGAGTTTCCTTGTTTTCTGATCGAGTTGTCTCAGTTCTTCTTTTGTCCACCCTATAAATGGTCCAGAGTATCTCACTAGTGATACTGCCCATGTATTTATACCTTTTAGTAGGTTTCTGCTATATAAGTTCGTTTCCAGGAGTTTTCTTGTTCTCCTGAGGTATTCTTTTCCAATTTTCTCTTTCATTTCTGTTTCTCTGGTGGTGTCAGCTTCCAGAATTCCCAAGTATTTATAATCGTCTTGTTCCGCTCGTGTCATCATTTCTTTTTTTGGTTGGGGAGTTCCATGCCTTCTGCTGTTTCCATTATTATTATTATTAGTAGTATTAGTAGTAGTATTAGTAGTAGTATTATTATTATTAGTAGTAGTAGTATTACTGGCTCACATGGAGCTTTCAATCAGGTCTTCAGAGCTCTTTCTTTGAAAACAGCCTGCGGTGTTCCCTGGAAGTTGAGTGTCAACAAGTATGCCCTAGTTGTCAGTACTCTCCACCACTTTCGATAGCATTTCCAAATAAATTTGCATTATTTCAACAGCTGCTTTCCATTGATTTCTCGTTGACAGCAGCTATTGGTCTTTGCTGGAATTTGAGTGGCAATAAGCTTCCCCAAGGTCCCAGTTCTCTTCGCACTTATTCGGCTGAGGTCTGGTCAGTTTACCAGTCTTTCCTTCCTCCTTGATTCTCCTTGGTCATTTGGTATCGGTTGGATCTGAAAACTCATAGATATGCGGTGCCAGTGTGCCTGGCTCCATGTAGTGTTTCGTGTTCTGCCTTTGCAGCAGTTTGTCTGGCCCGCACCTCTTGCTCCTGTGTGTTCACTTTCACATTCAAGGGTTTTTTTCTTAATATTTCAGCTTTTTTTCCGATTGATGTGTTTTGTATTTTTCCAGTCATTTCTTGTAATGAAATTTCTCCCATCCTTTTTTCAAAGTTTTTTGGGATTGTTCTTAGTGCTGCTATTATTATAGGTATTGTTTTGATTTTCTTCATCTTCCATATCCCTTTTAGCTATCTAGCTCGCTCCGGTTATTTGCTCCGTCTCTCCTTTTCCTGGATATTCACTCTAGGGTCTGCTGGAACAGTAAAGCCTAGGATTGGACACGATTTTTATTTCTTGGTAATTATTACGACATCCGGTCTTCTTGCTTCTATGGGTTTATCGGTTTGTATGTCCATGTCGCATGGGATTTTCTGATCCTCGTTTCAAAGTACTGTTGCCGGCTTAGGTTTGTACCAATTGTCTGTGCGTTCGATATGCATTTGTTTGCATAATTCCCAGTCTACTACCCTTCTCACTTCGTCGGGTATTTTCTTGTAATACTTTTGAGCCATTTTGATGCATTCACTTATTATATGATTTATCGTCTCATTTCTTTGTCCTCAGAGCCTGCATTTACTGTTTTCTTGTGTTTTGTCAATATTTGCTTTGATGTGATAGGTTTTTATCGAGTAGTCTTGTGCTGCAGTTATTAGGTGTTAAGGTTCTCGGCCTATGTGTATTTTCCCATCCATGTTCAAGTGTTTTCGTTATTTTCTTCTTTTGTCATCCTGATGAATTTTCTGTGTAGTTGTTCCCCCCACGCACACTTTTTATTATTGTCTTATCATTTTCCTCTCTGTTTTCTGTTGTTTTTTTAAATTATTTCGTGTCTCTCGCTGCTATGATTATTGTGTCAGTGTTTTGCATTAAACATTTTTCTAGTTCTCTTTTGCTGTCATTCACAGTGTCTTCTATATTAAGCTATCCCCTCCTGCCGACTTTCCTTTTTACAGAGAGTCGGTCAACATCGTCTTTCGGGTGTAGTGCATTGTGCATGATAATGGCTTTCCTGGTTTTCTGATCGACTGTCTCGGTTCTTCTTTAGTCCACCCTATGTATGGTCCAGAGTATCTTACTAGTGATATTGTCCATGTATTAATTACTTTCATTAGGTTTCTGCTATATAATTTGGTTTCCATAAGTTTTCTTGTTCTCCTGAGTTATTGTTTTTCAATTCTATCTTTCATTTCTGTGGCTTTTATTGTGTCTGCTCAAGAAATCCCAAGTATTTATAGGAGTCGTGTTTTCCTATTGGTCTCGTCTCCGTTTGGCTAGGCAGTTTCATGCCTTTTGTTGTCTCTAGTTTTCCCTTTCTTCTTACTAGTAGTTGGCATTTTTCCATACCAAACTCGATTTAGATATCCTGAAGATCTTAGTGCTATTTATGTATGATGTTTCTTCACTTTTTGTCTTGCAAAGAGTTCAAACCGTCCATGTACATCAGATTGTTCATGTTTTCCTCCGTGTAAAAGAGAACTTGTATCCAGTTTGGAATTTTGTTAGTTTATTGTTCAGGGGCACCATAGTTATGTTGACCAGTAATGATGATAGTGAATCTCCTTGGCAGATGCCTCTTTGGATGTTGATTTCTGTTATGTGTTGTCCATCAGCTGTCAGTTCTAGTATCAATGTTCTCATCGCATTTTTAATCACGTTGATGATCCTGCTTTGTATTATACATATTTAAGCATTATATTATCCATGCTTGAGGAATCCTGTCGTACGCATTTTTGTAGTCGATCCATGCTATGACTAATTTTTTTTTCTTGTTCTTTTTACCTCTTTTAAGATCTTTTGTTCTATATATATATATAACAGATCATGTGTTCCTCTTTTTCCTTTATGGAATTCTGTGTGATCCTCGCGGAAAAGTCCCCGATTATTAAGAGAATAGTAGATTTGTTCCCTGAGTTGTGCTGTCAGTATTTTCCACATAGTGGGTAAGCACGTGATAGGCCTATAGTTTATGGGGGCAGTTCTTTTCTCTGAGTCCATCTGTCTCAACCTTTTTAGGCCTTTGTCATCCAAGCTGGTCGCTTGTTTTCTGTATACATATTTTTGTGTTTTGAGCTTGTTGTTGGTGCAGAGTTGTACATTTTTTGAACCAGTATGTACGTATCCTGTCGTGTCCTGGTACACTTCATTTTGCCATTTTCCTATGATTGCTTTGTTGATTTCATTCACTCTAACTTAGATTAGTTAGACATCTTCTTTCATGTTTTTCAGCCATTCCGCATTTCTGTTTTAGTCCTTTTTCTCCAGATATTACTCCAATCGAGTTTTTTTTTCCGTTGGGTTTGGTCGTCCTGTTTTTATTCTCCGTTCACGATGTGGTAGAATTGGCTTTCATTGTTTTCAAATGTCCTGTTTTGATTGCATTGTTCAGATTTATATCTATATCATCTTAATCGTCCTTCCTTCCTTTGCTGCTATTTTTGCTTCAGATCTTCGTGTTTCTAGTTTATCTTTACCTGCTAGTCACATTTCGAATTTTCAATTTTCTCCACGTCGCTTTCTTCCTGTTTATCGTTTTGACTTCTTTTCTATTTTTGTTTCTTTGTGTGTTTAACCTAATTTCCCATCCAGGTTTTGTCGAGGAATCTTTCCCCAGCTGTGTTCCTGATTTCAACTTCATACTCTCCATATTGGTTCCTGAATAAATTAACTCCTTTATGCCTACAATTTCATCTGTTGTGATTTGTGGAAAGAGCATGGTTATCTTCTCTGTTTCTGGGTTTAATTTCTTCTGTTATTGATGGGAGCTTTGTGTTTTCCTCTTTTATGAACTATATTATTTTCCTATATAATCTGCTTCCCCCATTTGTTATCTATGTTTCATTGTTCTCGGTTCCCTCCTTTGTAGGGTCCAGTCTTCGTCTGGGTTTTTTTTCTATTGTGTGGCTTCTAGATGTGAGGTTCCAGTGGGGGTGTTCTATGCTCAATTTTCTCATTTACTTTTCGTTTATTTCTGTTAGTTCCAGGATTTATAGCTAGCTTCTCTTTAGTATCAGTCTTGCTTTGGTCTGCAAGCCTTTGTTCTGTTCTATGGTATGGACTGGACTTGTCCCATGGGCATTTCGTTTTCGATCGCCTCCATACCTATATTTACGATTGCTTCCATAATAGCATTCCATTACGAGTCTGTTCTTTTTCGCTGTCCATTTCTTCCTTCGGATTTTCTTCTTTTTTGATTTTTGATGATACTCTTACCTGTGCTGTGTTTGATTTGTATTATTTTGATCCCTGATATTAGAGGTTATACTTACCTGCTCAGCTTCCGTGTTATCTATGTTTCTGAAATTAGAAAGTGAGCCAACATTCGTAGCACAACGACCGGGAACCCCATGCTGGATATTCTAGGTACTTAAAACCTTAGAGATTAACAGTAAAAGAAAAACAATAAAGGAAATAAATAATAAAATAGAATGGGGTTTTTCTTCATCTTCTTGTTAGACTAATATTTCTCAAACAGTGAATAAAGTTCATTCTTGCATTTTTATATGGCTACTTTAGTTATAACACTTTCCCCAGTTCATTTCAGCGTTAATTCTCCACCTCTCATATTCAGGGTATGAGAGTCGGAGATACGCCACGAGCGGATTTATGCCATGCTGCTCGATACAATATTTTAGTGTCGTCGTCGTGCGTAAAATCCCTTTTTGCCATTTTTACTGGGGGGGGGGTAATTTATGCTATTTCGAGGATTTACGAATCAATTACAGTGTGGGCTTTCCGAAAAGATTAAAAATAAATAAATAAGTAAATAAAAAATAAGTTTAAACCTCGGTGTTAAAAGTTTTGTTGGCCATGGTTACTGGGGGCGTTAACTTATGCTATTTCGGGGATTTATTTATTACTTACAGTGTGGGCTTCCCTAAATGATTTATAAAATAATAAATAAATAAATGATATGTTTTGTAAGTTTAAACCGACAATTAGTTCTGTAAAGTAAGTGGTGTAGAAACGAACAAAAAAAGAAGAAAAAAAAACAGAAAACAAATAACCAACACAAAAAAATGGACAAATACAAGTAATAATTAAATAAAATGGAATGAACTAACGAAAAAAGGGTTGTTTCTCCTTCTTACTTGTTATCTTCCTCTTCTTCTTCTTTTTCTTTTCCTCTTCTTTTCTTCATCTTCTTTTCATCTTCCTCTTCTTTTTCTTCATCTTCTTTTTATCTTCCTCTTTTTCTTTTTCATCTTTTCCTCTTCCTCTTCTTTTTCCTCTTCCTCTTCTTTTTCGTCTTCTTTTTCTCTTCCTCCTCTTTTTCTTCTTTTCATCTTCCTCTTATTTTTCTTCTTTTCATCTTCTCTTCTTTTTCATCTTTTTCTTCTTCTTCTTCTTATTATTATTATTAGCATTGTTAAAATAAATAGTAGTAGTAATAGTATTAGATTTGTTGCAGTAGTAGTATATCAAAATGCTGTCTAGAAATTCTCCAATTGATGATTACTAGCTGTGATGGATATTGGATCAAGGCTAAGCAATCTATGGTCAACGGGCCGTGTTCCGCTGGGAAAGCATTTGCATTGGCCGAAAACCTGATTATTATGGTCTCAAAGAAAACAGGTAAACTCAACCACTTCTATTTTTGAGTAAATAAATGAAAATGAGATTAGGATAGACCGAAGTTTAAACTTTGTAAGCCAGGTTCAGAAATGGAATTTAGCATTGTTCAATTTCACATAAAATAGTTTAGATAGGTTGTTGTAAAATGAATTTTGATTGTTCAATTCTTTTTATGAAAACTGAAAATTAAATAAGGTCAGCTATAACATAATGAATAATACAATTTAAATATGTTGAAAAATAAGTTAGGAAAAATAGGAGTGAGAATAATTTGTCTGCAGAAATGGTTGGAAAACATGTGCTAAACCACGTATGTTTAGACCATGTAGGTCGATCATATTGACAGACACACGTATGATGTCATGGCAGAAATGTATTCTCAATATAGGAGCTAGTTCAGTCGAAGAATAAGTAGTCGGGGCAGTCGGGCAGGAGACAGAGAGAGACAGAGTCCAGAGTCGAGTCGGACGGAGATAGAGCTAATATGAGAAGCCCCCCTTTAAATGTGAAGGGTTAGAAAATTAAACGGCTTTGAATTCCTGTATAGCATCATAATTTCGACCGGTCAAATGTAATAAAAGAACATCGCATATTTTTGTAACAAGGTAACGTGTTATCATTCTACAAAATTGAAGGCAATTTGAAATAAAGGTTATCAATGAACTTTGTATAACCCATCTTAAGTAATGTGTTCCTCCATCATAAGTAATCACAGTCCCCTCCTGTCTTAAAAGAACTGATCACTCCCTCTCTCCTCTATAATATATGTGTTAAAAAGAAACATCACAGAACAGTATAAAGGTATCTCTTTTCTCTCTCCCTCTCTCCCCCCTTCACTGTATTACATGTCCCCGTCTCTCCCCAATATGATAGTAGCTATACAACAAATAAACGTAATTCAAACACTGCGAATCAATTAGTACTACCGGCGGGCGATAGATATAAAGTGAAAACAGCATTAATGTGACAATATTGTAATAGTTGACTTTTATTTAATTCCTCGAATAGCGACTCCTCAGTCGTTTATCTTGTCATCTACCATAAGTAAGTTATTGGATTATTTTAATCAGCGTTGTTTTCAAATATTTAATACCGGATCCAAATGTGCACATCATAATTTTATTCATTTTGCTTCAGGTGATTATTATTAAAGTGTTTAAACGTCCTTTGAAGAAAATAAAAGTTGTTTCGTGTTTTATTAATTTTAGATCTAATTTATTTAGTTTTCAGATTTCCCAATATTTGTTTTCTTTATGGTTTTGAATGCTTACATTGACACGGGTCTGCACATTTTATTCTACGTGGTTTTTTAATAATGTTTTCATCTGAACGGGACCGTTCATAATAACAGGGTTTTGTCTGGGGGTTCGAAAAAGTTGCAGATCCCTGCCCTAGAGTCTGCGTAACAACGATGTTTTCCAGATTTTTAATCCGATCATTTTTGTTATAACTATTGAAAATGTCAGTGTGTTAACGGAATAACCAGTTACTATTGAGTTCTCTCTCGTAACGACCATTTGTCTTACTTAAGATAAGGACGGCAATCTAAGAACGCTTGACACTCGTGTAATGGAGCTTCCTTAAGTGATAACCTTCCATGTTTATTTTGATCATTTTTGTCAACCCCTAATTGTTTTCTCTTGAATGGGACGAAGCTGATGTAATCTATTTTGAGGTAAGCACATTTTATAATATTTCCATCAGTTTCATTTTCCTGTAGTCTGTGTGGAAATTAAAGATAATGTGATATCATGTACAATGTATATATTTTCAGTATTTATTTCGAGAGTAATGAATACAATTCAGGTATTATACTGTTTATATGCAACCTGATAGGCCCTGAACTTACATCTAAGCTTTAGCCGCTGTCCCATCGACGAAATGTTGCATCCCTCTGCCTTTTCTACAGGTATTTTAGTGGTGAATGCTCTGACGAACTGCAATCACTTGTACCCCCACGACGTGAGCGCCCTCGACAAACCCGACAGGCTGCTAAATCCCACCCCCACACTGTAGATATCCCTAGATGTAAAAGATCTTTCTACTCCAATAGTTTCTTCCCCAGAACGCTAGACTTTAGAATTCCATCCCAGGTCCCCGCTTCCCCAACAGTACTGCCGTGCAGAAGTTCAAGTGTAACGTGAACCGACGCCTTGCTGCCAAAATCCCTGCATAGTACCCCAGTAGTTGTTGCCCCTGATAGTAGCCCCCTACCCTAAAGTGGCAATTTGCCTTGTTTGGGGTGAAAATGTAATTAAAAAAAAACGACAACAACATTATATTGAAGTAATCTGCAAGACCATGTTTATATTTTATTTTACGGAACAAAACATATATCTAAGACACAACTTAGCAACCTTTCCTGTTATTGATAATGTATGCTACTTCACATGACCATGTTTATTCAATGTAACATAAAAATAAGAGGTACATAATATATATAAATTCATATATATATATATATTGCGCTACGAAACAGATATTGTCAGGAATTGTAAATGTCATCTAAATTAAAGGAATAATTTGTAAGATCGTAAACATCATGAAATTGGGAATATAAACTTTTGTCATCTATTCATTATATGCTCTGTAATTCTTGTGGAGTAATAAAATCCTTCATGTGTGATGTTAGACTGTATTAAGCTGTTAACTTTAGTTTTGTAGAACTGTTCCTTCTTTACTTGATTTTTCCACACAAATAATAAAGCAACTCTAACAACACTTTCAGACAAGGCTACACGGAGCGAGACAACAACGCAACGTTAAAGGTAGAAGATATATAGATATCAATATTTCTGTGTGCTCCAACATTTTCATCTTACATTGTACGCACCCATTCATGATGTGGAAACTATTAATAAATTTAATTGAACATAATTAAAGAATGAAACAAATCATCTCATTAGAAACCACAAAACTGAATAAATAATTAATCAACTTTACTTTCAGAAAATAATATTCTAATTAGTTAAATTTCCTGTAGTCGCTCACATACATATGATTGCGTACATTAAAGGTTGGTTTATAAAATGCTTAAATAAAACAGTTTCCTTTTAATATAAATGTCAGTGTTTGATATATATGCATATATATATATATATATATATATATATACATATATATATATGGCTATTACTATAACGATACTACATAGTACTTGTATACATTGTACTGGGAGTAATGTATTCTTCGGTGACCTAGCAATTTTAAGAGTGAACGAAATGGTAGATGAATCACAGATTCCCTTATTAGATATTTGAAGCATTTTTCCCAATTTCCTGTTTTTTGCAGTTCAGCTTACCACGAAGACATGGTTTTTCGCTTTTCACGGTAAAGGACAAAGGAATTCGGAACGCTAACCACTCATCTGTCCGGAGTTATTAATTAGATAACTAATTATATTTGCAACGAAATATTTGATTTCGGAAAAAAAACTGATTCTATTTCTCTGTCAGCATTCTATTCTCTATCAAAAATGTACGTGATTGCTTTAATGGGCAATATTCCTGATGGAGGATACAGAAATTCCTATTTCATAAAAGAACGGATCAATTTTGTACGCAAGCACTGAATATATTGTAGGACACAATTTTTGACGAGACATTGTTTGGAAATTTCGTATGTGCATTTAAATATTTTTAATTAATTGACGTTTGATTGAGACAGCATTTTTTCACATGTCGTTAAATAGTTGAAATATGTCTCATTTGTAGGAATTCTTTTCCGATAATTAATGTTTCCGGGTGTCTTTTATTCCACACACGCTCGATTATAATATAAGGGTTATCTAGATCGCCCAATAAACAAACACTTGAGTTAGTGACAACATTAAATTGCGTCAGCAAGAATTACTTTTATTGCAACAAAGTGTGTAATATCACATGAAATACATCTTGCTTTTAGTTAAAATCACGATAGTAACTTACAATTAAATAAGGGCAGTAGAATTTTTTTTGTTTAGTTTCGCTTTCATTATTTTGTATTATAGTTCGCACATTCCAGGACGCATATTTCTGACAAAGAATTAAACCTTGCGGTTTTCTTGGTCGAAATCTCTTTTATTAAACCCTTATCGTCGGCATACTTTTATTTTAAATTTATATTATTTCTGATGACATCAAGTGGTTTCATGCAGTGTCTGAAGTAATTTCCGTAAAATACTTTATAATCTTAATAACACTAACTGTGCGAGGCTCCATGTTTTGACAATTTTCTGGGATTGACATTTACTCCTGATCTGAAATGGAACACATACATCAAGTCTGTTGCCAATGTCGGTGACAATATTGTGAAATTCTTCTAGCGCTCCAGTAGATATCTCACTGCTGATGAAATCATCTATCTATATAAAAGCCAAGTACGCCCAAGAATGGAGTACTGCTGCCGTATCTGGACAGGTGCTGCTAAAATCAGCCGATCCTGTCTTGGCAGAGTACAAAATAGACTTTGTAGCCTAGTGGTGGATGCCCTTTTTCTTCCCAGCAACTTCTCTCCCACAGAGGAGATGTTGCGAGCCTGTCGTTATTCTATCGCTAGTTCCATGCAAGTGCTCGTCT
Source organism: Euprymna scolopes (assembly GCF_053919585.1). Classification (NCBI taxonomy): domain Eukaryota; kingdom Metazoa; phylum Mollusca; class Cephalopoda; order Sepiida; family Sepiolidae; genus Euprymna; species Euprymna scolopes. Next base: position 114,161,613 of record NC_136492.1, on the reverse strand, counting down.
GAGCTCCAATCTCTGCCCCCCTCGAAAATCTTTCATGAAAAACACGCGTCGAGCTGAAACCACTCTTTATCTGTGCCTAAACCAAAACGTAGATTCCATGAACAAAGCTGTTTTCTTAGAAGTGCACACATGTAGAACTCTCCTCCGTTTGTCTGCTTCCCCCTGCCTACAACGTGGATGTCTTCAAGTCCAACATTAACAAGTTCTGATGAGCCGCCCCCTTAAGTAAGACACTTCATCAGATATTCATTACTAGCGATTATTACGATATTATCCAACTAATAATAACGCAATAACTCTTCTCCCCCTGTGGTCTCCGGGCCTTGATAAGTAGTGATTCCTTGTAAAAAAATAAAAAATTAAAAAATAATTTGAATATTAACATAATATTGAGGGTGCATCGTGTCGCTTAATTTTAATTGGCATAACTAAATTGCTATTCAATCAAGTAATTTCACTCCGACCAGAAAGACTCATTTTAGATCAGCCAACTATATTATTAAATCATTTAAGCACACTGTCAACTTGCTATTTATGTAAATACAACAGTAAACACTTCAATAACAGAGGATTTACGGCCGATGAATTAATATGACTAACGCACATTGTTAATTGCGATTGAATGTCTACTTCCACCAAATAACAAGTGTAAGAAATCGCATGTGGATAATTCGCCAGACTATATGAATTATTTCCTTGGAATTTGGTAAAACCAAAAGGACAAAAGAACGATATACTATAAGCTTTTCATATTGTCAGTTGAGGAGAAAATTACGCTCTCAATTTCTATAGTTCTATATTTAATTAAGTACAACGTTTTTCGACTATTAAAATATCTATGTATCTCATATTGATATAGATCACCTATTACATCCAGGAACAGTGACACCTTGATTTTCGAGAATTTCAACTTAATTAAAGCGAAAAGAACGTACACTTATTAAATTGTAAAATTAATCGAGAACATATAAAACATCATTTACAATTGCAAAAAATCAATGCGTTGTTCTAATCGATCAGTTTGGAAAATAAATGTTTTATTTGTTTTGATATTTTTTTAGTCGTTTCTAATTATTAGGTTCAACAAAGGAAAAGGAAACGAAAACATGTGAATTTCACTCAATTTTGAAGGAGTGAGCGGATGCCTTATTTGTCGTTGAGGTTGTATCGGAATAAAAGTTAAATTCTTCCTCAACAGGTATTTAGAAATGGCAATGCAGTAGAATTGTGGATCGGGATTTCGCAACGCTTGCCACAATACACACACACACAGAGGCACACAGACACACACACACACGCATATATATATATATATATATATATATATATATATATATATATATATATATATATTACGAAAATACATATCGGCCCGTTAGCTAATAAAAGTTAAAGAAAACGATTTTTATTGTTAAATAGAAACTGATTTTGAGAGTCTATTCTTGTTTACTGTCTTGATAAGTCCATTCAGTTAGTTATAGGTTAAACAACTATAATCATGAGGTTTTTTTATAGCACTAGAACAATTACTAATGAAAATTAATGAGACCTTCAGATCACTATTTAAGACACGTTTCTAACAACCACACAAAAGAAACTATTTTAACTGATGACTGAAAATCGTAAAATTCTTAATGTCGCAGGAACGTTAATAATCGCACTAAATCTAGCTATAAATCTTGTTATATATGAAGGTGAGAATGTGTGTGCGTTTGAAAATGTCTCAACTAGAATACCCAATGAATGTATTTATCTACAGATCTGCAATTCGGTATATAGGAAAACCACACATATGGAAAACATTTTAATCGGTGTACATCTGGAAAAAGGATATCTAAGGAGTCAAACTTGAAATATTGGTACTTGAAAATCACTGCATTATTTACATCTTTTCAACTGCATCGTAGCTTCTTTATCTAAAGAATAAGGTTAAAAAGCACTGTGCAAATAACTTTCCATGTTGGTCTAATGGTTATGATTCTTGACTCACTGCTTTTCGGTTTCGATCCCAGCTGTAGTGTTTCATTTTTCCTTGCAAAAAATAAACTTTTTAGAAAAACATATTACTGGCATCACATGTCCCAGTGTCTGTATGAATTAAAATATAATAGTTATGCGTATTTTAAGACCGAGCAACGTCGGGTAGACTCTAGTATAATATACCTAAACTTAGAACAAAACCATCAACGTATGACACGAATTTGAAAAGCAAACGGCGAAAACCAGACGCACGGTTGCAGCGACTAAGCAAAGAACACTGACTCATATATATATATATATATATATATATGATGATGATAGGCCCTTAACGTCGAGGACGACGATTGGCAAGGCGCTTCAGTCTTCTACAGTTCAGGAAGTCTGTGTATTGCTGGCAGGATCTTTTGGCACCAGATCTTATAGCAGCTTGCCACTTTACTCGGTTGCCGGCAGAGGTTTCCCAAGTGTTGTGAGGGATGCCGAAGACCTGGAGGTCACGTTTCAGGACATCCTTGTAGCGGAGGCGTGGCCTGCCAGCACAGCGAGGGGCATCAGCTATCTCTCCAAAGAGAAGTGCTTTTGGTAGCCGGCTGTCGTCCATGCGGCAGGTGTGGCCAGCCCAACGTAAGCGACGGATGCGCAGCACTGTGTACATGTCAGTACTCTTGGTCGTGGAGAGGATAGCTGTGTTTGGTACATGATCCTTCCATGTGAATCCAAGAATTGTGCGCAGGCATCGGAAGTGGAAGGCGTTCAGACGGTGTTCGTGTCGGCGGTAGGTGCACCAAGTCTCACTGCCATACAGGAGAGTGCTGAGGATGCAGGCCTCGTAAACCTTGATCTTTAGGTGTAGCGAGAGGGACTTGTTCTTCCAGACTCTCTCACTAAGCCTGCCGAAAGTTGTTGATGCCTTTCCAATGCGGGAGTCCAGTTCACAATCAAGACTGTTGGTGTTATCAACTGTAGAACCCAAGTAAGTGAACTTGGTGACGTTTGACAGTACATGATTGTTTACGGTTATTATGGGTGAAAGCCCAGCAGGCTGGGCAAAGACCACCGTCTTGCCTAGGCTGATTTTGAGACCAAACTCCTCGCAGGCAGAAGCAAAGGAGGAGCACATTGCCTGAAGCTCAACCTCCGAGTTGGCGATGAAGGCAGCATCATCAGCGTACAGGAGTTCACGGATCTGTACGCGGTTAACCATAGTTTTTGAGCGTAGCCTGGCCAGGTTGAATAGGCCTCCAGTACTGCGAGTGTGAAGGAGCACTCCAGTTGGGTTTGGGAAGGCTCGGCGCAGAACAGCTGAGAAATATATTCCGAACAGAGTAGGAGCTAACACGCAGCCTTGCTTGACACCACAAGAGATGGGGAACTCTTTAGAACGAGAGCCCTCAAACTGTACTGTAGCCTTCATCTGATCGTGAAATTCTTGTATGGTTTTCAGGAGTTTGGGAGGGCAGCCCAGTAGACGGAGGACTAGAAATAGCACTGATCTGCTAACATAATCAAAGGCCTTCGTCAAGTCAACGAAAACTGCATAGAGAGGACGGCCTTGCTCAATGCATTTCTCCTGGATCTGACGAACAGAAAAGATCATGTCAGTGGTAGAGCGGCCAGGTCGAAAGCCACATTGACTCTCAGGAAGAATTCTGTTGGCAATAATCTGGAGACGTGGCAGGACTAAGCGGGCATAGATCTTTCCAGGCTGGGAAAGTAGAGATATGCCACGGTAGTTGTTGCAGTCGCAGCGAAACCCTTTGTTCTTATACAGGGTAACTATGTTGGCGTTACGAAGTTCATCGGGAATAGTACCTTCATTCCAGCAGATTGAGAAGAGATGATGGAGTTCCTCAGTTAGTGAGTCACCACCGCATCTGAAGATTTCTGAAGGTAGCCCATCCACGCCGGGGGCTTTGTTGTTCCTCAGTAGCTTGATGGTCTTGTGTACTTCATCGATGGTGATGTCGTAATCTAGCTCATGGAGGACTGGTAGTTGGGGAACAGCAGCTATTATAGCAGCCTCACTAGCTGCTACAGGTTGAGCATACAGTGAGCTGTAGTGCTCCACCCAACGGTCAAGCTGATCATCAGGATTGGTGAGTAGTTCTCCGGTCAGAGATCGCAAAGGAGATGATTTCTTCACAGGAGGACCTAGAGCCTCTTTCAGAGCTTGGTACATGCCACCGGTGTTGCCGGTGGCAGAGCAGTCTTCAGCACGCTTGGAGATGTCACTCCAATAGTTGTGTTTAGCCTCTCGAGTTAGGCGCTGCACTTTTGAGCGGCTCTGCTTCCAGAGGCTAGTAGCTTGAGGAGAGGGGTCCTGCATCACAGCCAGTCTTGCCGCTCGCTTTTCTGCTAGTGCTTGATGGAGTGTGTCCGCGTGGTGTCTGAACCAGTCCGGCTGCTTTACTGTACGTCTACCAAAACTGGAGAGTGCGCAAACTCCAACAGTGTCACGAATCCGCAGCCAGGCAGAGGCAGCATCCAGAGGGGGTGCAGACTGGCCAAAGGTGGATTGTATTGAAGCTTGAAAATGTTGGCATTTCTCCTTGGACTTAGTAGCAAGAACATTGAGCGTTGAAAGTGGTTTTGAGCAAGACAGGTGGATTTTCTTTGGCTTTAGTTTAAGCTTACAGCGCACAAGTGAGTGGTCTGTGTCACAGTCCGCAGAGTGCATTGTCCTGCAGTGGATGATATCCTGGAGGTGCTTCTTTTGAGTGATCACATGGTCCAGCTGGTGCCAGCGCTTAGAGCGTGGGTGTTGCCATGTCATCTTCGACCACGGTGAGATCTTAAAGAAGGTTGATGGGATGCACAGCCTGTGTGTAGCACAGAGTTCCAGAAGACGCTGTCCATTTTCATTCATAGAGCCCACTCCGTGAGGACCCAGGACATCAGGCCAGGCATTGGTGTTACTGCCTACTCGAGCGTTGAGATCACCCAGGATGATTATGCGGTGACCGCGGTCGATTTTGGAGAGGGTCTCACTCAGCTGGAGATAGAAAGCATCTTTCTGGTCATCCGGCGAGGTGAGGGTTGGGGCGTAGGCAGACAATAGGGACACTGGACCAGAGGTGGTGTGTAGCTGTAGTGACATTAATCTGGGAGAGATGGCGACGGGAGTTTCGACAATGCTGAGCAGTTTGTTGCAGATGGCAAAACCCACTCCATGTTTTGGTCTCTCCAAGTCAGGGTAGCCAGTCCAGTAAAATGTGAAGTTAACTTCACGTATGGAGCCATTTCCAGTGAGCCATGTCTCGCCTAGTGCTGAGACATCCACCCCCAACCGGAGTAATTCCAGGTCGATAACAGCAGACTTCCGAGGATGAAAACTGTCAAGAGAGGAAGTCACCCCAAGGGAGCGGACATTCCAGCAGGCCAGGTGTAGTGGGGAGGCAGTAGCAGGATGTCGACCGGGGCGCGCCTGCCTAGAACGCGGGCCCTGCCGAGCAACGACAGCACCCCCGACTGCAGGGGGCTCCCGAATTGCCAGTCGCTGAGAATTTATTCTTGACATATCCATAGTAGTTGCCTGAAACGTCAAGCGCCGGGGCAGGGAAGTAGTGGATGAGTGCATGCCCAGAACAGAACATCCACCTCTGGACCCAACATTGCGGACCCCAGCGGAGCACAGGAGTGCGACAGCTGGAGCAGTGGTAGGTTGCCCCGCAGTACCCGCTAACTGGGTGTTGATCCCTGACCGTTGATCGTTCTTGATTCATCCGCTCAGTGATCCGCCATGGGAGACCGGTGGTTGAAAAATATATCAGCTGCGCTCATACCATGACTGCCAACTCCTGCTGCCGAGATGACATTTTGCTATTTGACCACATAGCTGGGGTCTGGATTGGTGTAAGCCAGGGCGTGTCCTCACGCCGGAGGGCCATGCACTCAACACCTCTGGGGCTCCAGACTACTCCGAGATCCCACATACACTTAGCCTGGGGCCGCAAGGTACCCAGTTAAACCGTGATGTACCACGAGGAGGTGGCATGCGAGTCTTGACCAGTGAGACGCTCTAACCACCAGTGGGCAGGGCTTACTAAACTGCCTCCCCTTCACTCTTGCGAGTATAGGTGGCGGTTACAGCTGGAAGCAAGAGGAGCAAAGCACCTGAAAGCCAAGCAGCTAAGCACTCTACACATTCACTAAGCTACAACACTACACGCTCAAAGGCCCTGTGTGCAACACACCACACCACATATATATATATATATATATATATATATATATATATATATATATATATATATACGGTGAGTTTCATCAGTATTCATATGTTTGTATGAAATAAATTCATCATAATATATGTTAAATATTTAATATATATACATGATCTACAATAGCAGCAAGGGGAGACTTGGCTTCAAATATTCCTCATATGTAAGGTATACACCCTTTTGGTAACAGGTTATGATTATGAATATATCCAGTATCAAATAATCCTCATAGTCTGTGAAATTTACTTTATGTATGAAAATTGAAGATGGGAAGACAACAAATATGATAAATATTTAGAATTGAATCTCCTATCGTTTTAGATAATTTAGAACATAGCAACAATTTGGTCTGCCCTCCATCATAGTCAGGGTTTGGAGGAATATAAGATATTTTCCCTGATGTTCGCACATTAATGGGATCATCTATTATTCTCCCGCACTTTTTATAGCAATAAAATGTTTCCATCAGTCAGTTTTTTCATAGTTCCGTATATGGATTACAAAATATTTGATATTCCCCTAAAACTCGAATATTGATCGAGGAAAGACTAAAACCTTCCTCCATGGTTTCAAATCATCTGAAATAACAGCCTTTATTTCGAAACTCTTCGTTTCATAATCTTGACTCAAAGAGTTTATCGTCAGTATGATAATGTTAGAAAAGCTCACAATAAGATCAGAATTTATAGACTTGTGAAAACAGTTTCGCCAGCATGACTTAGTCTAAAATCTTCCACTAACTTACAGACTACATTCAGTACGTACAACTGAAAATGCAGCACTCGAAAAGGAGAGCATGGCTGGAAAACCGAGCATTTCAACAGGAAGAAAAGCCACTTTGAGTAAGGTGCCCAGAAGGTTACTTCATAGACTTCTTAGGAAAATGCACATGTTTCCATACAAAATTCAAATGGTACAGGCCTTGCAACCCACATATTTGCAGTCAACCTTAGCTCCTGCTGTTAACATTTAGAAATTAGCCGGAGAATATGAGTTGATCCCTAAGCTGATAATACACGATGAAGCCCATTTTCATCTGAATGGCTTAAGCAAAACTGCCGAATATGGTCAATGAAAACCCCAAGAAACGATCATCAATGTGAATTGCAACCAGTAAAATCTACCGCATGATGTGTTGTTACTTCGCAAAGAGTAATAGGTCTTAATTCGTACCAAGACGAAAAAGGTCATTGGGTGACGTTTACTGCAGAGCGGTACCAACAAATAATTGAAAATTGTTTAAAGCCAGCTATTACGAACAACCAGGAAATGTGGTTCCAACAAGACTGGGTGACAGTGTACACTGCCCATCAAAGAATACTGCTTAAGATAAGCCTGACCGATTCTATCGGGAATTAAACGTGAAATGTTATGTGTAGCTTAATTGTCATATATATATCCATAACTTCCTACGTATCTCTACCTATGTATTGAGCACTCTTGAAGTTAATACTGAAAAAATTACGCGTAAATTATATGTTTGTATATTAATTAATTTATGTGATTAAATGAAGTAATCATAATATATACATACACACACATATCTATCTATCTATCTATCTATCTATCTATCTATATATATATATATATATATATATATATATATATATATATAGATATATATATATATATATATAAAGGAACTATTGCATGACAATATTCTATATATAAATATAGTAAGGGCATGGGTAATTTGTTTCACATTCCTGCAGTTTGATAGTAATATCATAGAAACTTCCAAAAGATTACAGGTAATTGTAGTAATATTAGCATTATTAATATACGCTATTATAAAGAATAAAGGTAAGGATCAATAGAAGTTTCGAAATAGGGATTATGTAACTTAATTTTTTATTTCTAAGAACGTCTGGTATCCTGAAAATGTCTATTTTGGAGGAATCGAACCTATTTATTATAGACAATTTATTTCTTTGGTTTATATCAAAATCCAAATCTCCCTTAAGATATCGATATCGTTCGCATCATCAGTGAGGTCAGTCTCCTTCATCCTAGCTTATGATATTTAGCGAAAGGTCACGCCAATTACGTACACCAAGTTCCATTGGATGCCTAAATGCCTTGCACGCCATTCAAAAATCAAAGAAAAAAATTGCCGAAAGAAAAGAAACGATCCAAAAGGTTTACTGCGAATTCTTAGTCCATTTTGTGTTAAAAAGCGATCGAATTAGAACATAAAATATTTGCAATCATAAAATGTAATACGATCAAAATCGAGATTTAAAAATTAATCTATGTGCCTATAATGTAAACTAAATTACACGATTAGAATGAAATATTCTATGTAGGTTAATCAACCATTGTTTGAATGTATTTCTTCCAACGTTCTTTGTAAATATTGCATTTGTCTTATGCCAAAGAGGAAAAATAGATGGTTAATTACGCAATATCTTTAATATACAAATAAAAATAAAATAATTTAGTAAATAACTTGTGCATAAATTTAATTTTATATATTTTATTTTTTATTTAAATTTTTTTTTCTTATTGAAGATTTCTCTCTGGATTTTTTTTTACATTCAGCAAAGTATATCATTAGTCTAGAGTGTCATTAAATTTTAGAAGTGCGATAATATATACCTACTTTTATAATCAATGACTGCAAACTAGTAATAGTTCAATCTATAGTAATAATATACATGTGTTAACAATGTATGTATTCATTAATTAATTTCTCTAAAAGTTTAAAAAAATATTTAAATTGTTTTGCTTTCTCTTCATATTTCATACAAATACAAACATTGATTACCAATAAATAATTGATTACTTCCATATCTATTGCCCCGGAGGGAGTTTTAAGTGAGAAAGCACGTTGAGAGATGTTCACTACCACTCGTTTTAATCAGAATAAACAAAACGAGTAAATTATATTCTAACAATTATCTCTAAAAAATAACCACGCCAGTTTATCACCAGAAAAGGCGTTTTTAATGGATTAATATATATGTTCTATTATTTTGTCTTTCAATTAATTCAGATATTGAATAGGTTGAAGTTCGGATTTAGTCTTGTGACTTAAAGTTTCTCCCGTCCAGAGTTAAAATACGTTCGCCTGTGGTGGATGATGTAAGTAGATATAGTTTATTCTTTTATATTTCACAACTTGACACTTCTTATATTTGTATTATTATTTATAATTTACTACTACGTGATAAGTTTTATGTATATTCCTTTATATTTTATCACAGTATTCTACTATGAGTTTATCCTCTATCCTATTCACTTTTTTCCATATTTTACGAGTTATAATTTATCTTATTACAGTTATTCTCTTACTATATTAATTATTTCTAATAATTAATATGTCATTAAAATACTAAGCTGTAATAGCTATACCCCATAGCATTATCACCTATGTAAAGGAACCCTGCTCCATGGCTATGACCCATTAATACATATGATTAACTAAAAATCCTTTATAAATAACGTATCCTGTATTCGTCCTGAGAGTTTACATGCACATATACACACAAATATTAAACTCATTATGGCATACGTTGTATAAACCTACCTTCAGTATATAATAAAACCATATTTCTCACATATCACAGAGATTTCATTAGTTCTTCCATTCCTATCTCCAAATATGTTCAATATTTGATATCCTTCTGCATTATTATTTTGCTCTTAATGTTGCTATCGTTAGATGGTGCACCCTTATTATGGTAACTAGCATTTTTTAACCTCTTCTGTTGAGCAGCATTTGGCTTCGAAATACTATGGTATAATTTGTTTTACTTACCCTACACCCATTATTATGGAGAGGTGCGAGCAAGCTAATGTCCAATCAAACGAAAATAAACAATGAAATGTACGAGCATTTGACGACCTGGATCCATGATGTTTAATAGTTTATGGGTCAAACTGAAAACCAGCGAAAATTGTTATTAACGAGCTGGCTTAAAAGGTCGAACATAATTTAATAAAAGAGAAAAGATAACCAAATAAGAGCAGAAAGTCAAAGAGACGGGCACCTGAGAGACAAATTGTCGCAGTTTCTGACCACCCCTACCACTAACCCCCCAATCGACCTCATCGTGTTGAAATGTGTATTTTAAATATATCGTAAAATATACTAAGTCTGTTTTTATCAACAAAGTGTCTCGTATTCATTGATAAATGAATTAATTGTTCATTTAATCGCTAAACGATCACCAACCAGACATATATGTAACACCATAATTGATGTATCACTATTATTTTGTAAACAAATAAATCTATATACATAAGTATTTATACTTGTATATTCCTTTTCTTATTTTTTTAATACCATATAATAGCGAGAAAGCAAATTGTTGAGATTTGCATTATCCGATTAATTTAAAATTTAGGATTTGAAAAAGTTAAATTTCAAATATAGAAATTTTATTGTATGCAAGACAAAGAATACAGTATAGTAAAATATATTTCCTTTACCCATGAGTTTTCGATGTTTATACATCTCCTCGGAGGACAAATATTAGCAAATATTATAAAAGGTTTGCACCTAATTTGCTAAAGAAAATAAACATAGACAATTAAATGTTTTTAAAAATTTTAAATCATTTTAGCTACATAGAATAAGGAAAACTGGATAGTGACGCAGCAAAACAAAAAAAAACGGTATTGGACTTCAAATTAAAAGAGTATGCTAAATCGTGTCATAGAAGCTCTTGCTATTCGGCAGGTAAAGAGATCCAACGCGTATTCTAATAAATCATATGAAACTGGTAACAATCCAATATATACATATTCCTACAGTTTTTCTTTAGTTTGATTGAATATCCGGCAAATCTTTGATTATATCAATCCAATATTTTTTTCAATATATAATTTTCCTAATTTAGCTCAAGTTTTCAATCAATTTGTGAATAAAACCCAAAATATATCTGTAGACAGGCAAATAAAATTAAATTAAAAGTCTATGAAAATGAAAAAAAAATTAAATGAAATAATTACTTATCAAAGCAAAGCAAAATATTCTTTAAAAATCAGATAGAGTTTTTTGTTATCAAGATTATATTTTATAAGTCAGCACAAGTGAAAATATGATAATGTTATAATATTATTAAAATCGCAAAATTTAAATTCAATCTTCTACGAATAAGGAATTGGTAGGAGAAGTTAACTTGAAGAGAGGGGTAGAAAGAAAGAAATATACAAATAAAATACATACAATAACATTTCTATATATTAAATTTAACTTTTACAAATCACAAATTTTAAATTTCTAAAATGTGATTTATTTGCTCTATCTAATATATTGCGCAATTTTATTCAGCTGGGATACTATTATATAAAATATTGCATCTAAAAATATTTTGTAAGACCGATAATCACTGGATTTGTACACCAGTAGATTTATTGTATTTCATTATTTTGAACTCTCTGTCTTACTCTCACCCCCACACACACACACACACAAGCACACACAAGCACACACATGTATATATATATATATATATATATATATATATATATATATATATATATATATACCCATGAACAGAAAATAGGCCAAGAAGGAAGAAATCGATGTTTCAATATTTTTCCATGGATTTTTATAAATTTTAACTGAAAATTTCTGTTTTGCAGATCATTATTATTATAGTTATCCCAAAAACGGTAAAGCCTGCGTCTAGGAGAGGATATGAAAAACGATTTACAGGATTAAGGCAGTCTAAAATGACTTACCAGCAGATTTTTGATATTTTAAGAAAATAAAATGTGAAAACATCTCTTTCTTTAGTGAAGCGAATTGGTCAAATGTTCGAACTCGAACGCTTTGTAAAAGAATAATCTAGATCTGGTCGCCCTGGAGCAGTCATTTTGAAAGACGACCACAGGCTTAAATGAACTGTTTTGAAGGATTGAAAGAAATCTTATGACGACCTTAGTAAAGAATTCAAAACATGGGCTGGAAATTCTCTTTCCAGATATACAATATCTAGCCGAATGAAAGAAATGGAATTTTTCTCTAAAAGTGTGCAAAGAAGTCATTTTTATCTAATAAGAACATCAATGATTCTCGTATTATGGCAAGAAATATACAGACTCGTTCAAGAATGTTAACTGTTTAGATGAATGAAGAGTTTGTCTTGTTAGTGATACTCGCTGTGCTCCCGAACGGTGCAATCGGAGAACTGAAGGAGGATTTTCGCCAAGTTGCATAAAATCGACAGGTAAACACGAGAATGGAGGGATAAGAGTATGAGGAACTTTTACTGCAGCAGGAGTTGGGGAACTTATAAGATGAGAGAAGTAAATCAATGCACAGGAATCCATTCGAATATTAGAAACAGGATTGCCACTAAGTACCCAGAAGCTGGGAATTTCCCAGGACATTATTGTTCAACTAATGTCACACACTGCTAAAGTCACAAAACATGGGTTTCTGATAATTCAATTGATGTGATATTTTGACCAGGTCAAAGCCATGATTTAAACTTAATCGAGACTATTTGGCCCATAATATCGCGTGTATGGGCCGGAACAAAATGTGAGAAATATGAAAAACTGTGTAAAGCTGTGCAAAGCGTATGCAATAGCATCTCCTCTTTACAGTGTTCCACTTTGGGTGAAAGCATGTCTAAAAGGATTGGGCTTTTAAAAAAATCAAAAGGGAATGCGAGTTTATCCTTAGCATTTATTAAAGTAAATGTCTTGTTCTGTGTTATTAGTCTAGTTTAAGTTTTCTTTTTCAATTGTTTTTGTTCAATATAGCTGTTAGTACAATAAATATATATATATATATATATATTATATATATGCAGATATATATATATATATATATATATATATATATATATATATATCATTTGGACGGTCGGGTTTCGATCCTGACTTACTTGCTCTATCAAGATATTGTATATCTAGCAGACATGATGAGCTGTAGAACAGCGTTAGAGGACTGTATGGGGATGACGCTCTCTCTCTCTCTCTTATATATATATATATATATATATATATATATATATATATATATATATATATATATATATATATTAATTTTCACTCCAAACAAGGCACAGTGACATTTGAAGTATGGGGCTACTATCGGGGACATAAGTTACAGAGGTATTATGAAGGGAGATAAGTAACAAGATGTTTGTTCACATTACACTTGAACTTCTGCATGTCAGTACAGTTGGGAAAGCAGAATCCGGGAAGGGTGTACCAAAGTCTAGCAGTCATGGGGAAAACTATTAGAGCAGAAGGATTTCTTACATCTAGGCAACTCTATTGTGAAGGGGTAGGACTTAGCAGTTTATCGAGTTTGTTAGATGTAGTACCGTCGAGGGGGTACAAGTGCTTGTAGTTCGTCAGAGCATTCACTATGTAAATACTTGTAGAACAGGCAGATGGATGCAATATTTCGTCGATGAGACAGAGGCTAAAGCCTAGATGACAGTTCAGGACCTATCAGATTGGCGACTCTATTTAGAACCCTGTCCAGGAGTGAGAGACAAGCAGCAGATGTACCAGCCCAAATGTGACAACAGTACTCAAAAAATGGGCGAACGGTGGCCTTAAAGAGGTGCAGGATACTTCGAAACGTAAGGTGTTTTCTAGCACAGTAGAGAGAGAGAGAGAGAGAGAGAGAGCTCCTTCTTTGCAGATGCCTTGGCAATGCGCTCAATGTATTTATTCCAGTTCGTGTTCTATTGTAAACGTTAAGCCGATGCGTTTAAAGGAAACACATTTGGGTAATGTGTTCTTTAGCATTGCTATTCGTGGCAGAGAAGGTTTATTTTAATTATTGCAGGAAACAACTTTACTTTTAGCAGCATTGAAAGTGACCATCCATTTTTGTCCCCATTCTACTACAGATTGGAAATAATCATCTAGTGTTTCTCCCATTTCCTTAGATATTAGTTTTCCCCTCGTGCCTGGTATAGGGAGTGGTGTCATTATAGAAATTAGATTACATTTCAGATACCGATTTTTCATTTTTTTTTAAATTCTATTAAAAAAAAAAAAATAAATATAAAACCTTCTTTAGTGTGTGTACTTAGAACCCCAAAATCCTCTTCTCCATGTAGCGATGCATTTAACGAAAATACACAAAACAAAGAACTGGCATTGCGTCTATGTATACGGATGGATATACTCAAAATTACTACATTAAAAAAGCCGATATCATGTTTCATAAAGTAAATCTATGAGAGGGAAATGAACAATATTGCCCAAGAAATTAAAACGCTAAAACATTTCAAGTCTCTTGCCAATTGTGCTTGAAAGCTGGTGGAATCCTTATACCGCTCCAGAAGATATCTCACTGTTGCTGGAATTCTCTTTCTATATAAAAGCCAAGTACGCCCACGGATGAAGTACTGCTGCAACATCTGGACAGGAGCTGCTAAAACAGCCTATCCTGCCTTGACAGAGTACAAAATAGATTTCGTGTCATAGTGGGGGGGTGCCCTTTTTACTTCCCTGTAACCTCTCTCCCACAGAAGAGAAGTTGCGAGTCTGTCTTTGTTTTATCGTTATTTCCATGCCAAGTACTTGTCTGGGCTCTTATCTCTGGTCCTCCCTCGCCAATCTTTCTCAAAAAAACCGTCTAGCTGAATAATCAGCTATCAATAATTTGCCGCACTCTTTATTTGTGCCTTAATCAAAACGTAGATTCCATGAACAAAGCTTCTTTCATAGAAGTGCACGCCTGTGGAACTATCTTCTCTTTGCCTGTTTAATACCTGACTACAACTTGGATGTCTTCAAGTCCAACATAAACAAATTCCTGAAAAATAACCCCCTTAAGTAAGACACATTATCAACGATTACCGCAATATTATCCCATTGCTCACTGTACACGCAATAACCCTTATCCCTGAGTGGCTTCCGGGCCTTGATAAGTTGTGACTACCATGTAAAAACATTTCATAGTAACAAAATGAAGGTTGACACCCAACATACTCTTGTATACAATATGCAAATATCAGTAAATTTAACAAGAAAACGCATTTAAACGTACGGCGATAAGAAATTCTATGCAATCAACGAGCATGGGAATGCTGTGTAATAGTCTATTGAACGTTAATTGTAAATAAATATACAATTTATGGGAAAAATATATGGATTACATACACTTCTAATTCCCTACCTTGCGTTTAATAAAAACAACGTGTACAATTTATTTTACATGTTCTGGGTGTAAATTTATCTATATTAATAATATCATATCAGAAAAAAAAACACATAAATGTAAACGCAATTGATTATTAAACCGCTGGCCAAATTAAGCACTTTATTTATTAAATAGTATAAAAAAGTCATCGTAATAAAGTCAAAATTAACATTTTAAAAGATTGATAGATTCAAACTATAATTCAAAGAAGTCTTTACGTATATGTTTTACCTGGCGAGAAATGAAAATGCCTATTTCCATTTATTTCATGTATTTATTTAAGATGTTAGTTAGTTACATAATAATTGTTTTTCTATACTTTACTTGTTAACCAACATTATCTTTTTTCTTGTTTACACTCTATCGTTTCAAAAGACGCACTATGTCGTATATTGTATTGTATTACGTCGCAGTCCGTTTGCCGTATGTCTCTATCTTACTATTGCATACTGTTCCATAGGTAATATGCAGTTATGAATATTAAAGGGTCATTACCATTGTTATAATGTAATACATATTATAGTATACTTTAATATTATTTACTTATTAAATCTTTACTGATATGTCCTGAATATAAACTATTTTAATAAATTACATTGCAATATTAAGTATACCAATATGTTACTTTTAATTCGTATATTAGTTTTAAATTTCTAATATTAAAACATGTTATATTACACTTACCTGTATATTCTACTTTATCTATTTCCCGAATGGCAACCATCTACTAAGCAACAGTAAGAAATGAATATCAAAACTACATCTAATATAGCTGTCCTCAATTTATAGTAATTTATTGAAGGCATGATTTGCTCATGCGGCAAATGATTAAAACCACAAACCACTTTTTCAAAATCTTATTTTTTTTATACAGTTGGACAAATTATGGGGTTTTCTTACAATCCACAGAGGTAAGGCATACTTTTCAAAACACTAATATATTCTCAAATAAATGTAATCAAAGGCAAGATAAGTTACCGTTCTATATAACTGAATAAGTTCCTAGTGTTTTTATTCATTTAAAATGTTCATCCGGTTTAAAAAAACTAGTACTATTGAGCACTATCGGATGACAATAAAGATGGTCGCAATTTCTGTTTACATCTTAAAGTCTCGATAATCGCTTTAAAATAAGAAACAGAAGAAAATGGTCGTAGATATCCACAAAATAAATGTAACGGTAACAACTACTGGTTGATTTTTTGCAACCATTTTGTTTTATTTCCTATTTTGTAGTATGCATCGAGGGTTCAGAAACCTCGCGGTCGTTTATTTTGTCTTTCGATGGCAGTGCCACACTATTATTTCTTTTTTCGAACCGCTTAATTACATTGCATACAAACACTAACATCTTGTCGAGTTAGGTAGAAAAGTAACTTATCTTGCCTTTGGTAACATTTATAATATATTTGTTTTTAATTTATATATTTTCGTTCCTTTGTGGATTTTAATGCAAACTCAAATTGTGTATAGCTTTCACAGATCTATTAAACATTCTTTTACTACGGATGTTTCGATATTTCCTCGCATTAATTTTTTCATATCATGTTGTTTATGCTCTTTTTGTGAATAGAACGGTGAAGCCTCATGGCCAGAAACTACATTTACTAATATCGTAGACCTATTTCCTGTAAACTTATGAAAATAAAGATCCCATATATGCTACTACCAAAATGAAATTTTCATCTCTGCTATTATTATTATTATTATTATTATTATTATTATTATTATTATTAATAATAATAATAATAATAATAATATTATTATTATTATAATGATAATAATAAAATTAATAATAATAAAAATGATAATAATAATAATAAAATTAATAATAATAATAATGATAATAATAATAATAATAATAATAATAATAATAATAATATGTAAAGAAAAAAACTTTTTTAAAGAAGTAAAAAAAGCAAATATCGTAAAATATGAACCACATGCAGACGATTCCATGGTGTAAAGTGGCTTAGAGAAAAGGTGTGTATTGGAGAGTTTCCAATGTCAGTTTTAAAAGTAGGAGTCGCAGACGAAAGTTTCTATCTACAAAAAGGTCCACACGGTCATTAGCGTCATCCATCATCGGCACGCCCAGTGACTATTGTCATGAGCTTCAACCACCACGGGTCGACGTCAGTATTTCGATTTCCCGACCCAATCCACTTTCTCAGGACCATCTCATTACCGGTCAGCTTCAGGATTCTGCCCCTTAGCATGGCGTGGAATAATTTGACGAAGATAGATGGAAAACATCGCATCAATACGATCAGATGAAAATGCAAAAAAGGAAATGCTTGTGAAAAATGTTAAGGTCGTCATTAGTTTTCTGTCTTATTTTTAATCATTTATTTATAGAGAGTTTTTACATTTTATTTTGTTTGTATATTTGTGGTGTGTTTGTATGTACATGTTCTATTCACTAGCTATTATATTTGCGTTATTTTATTGTTTTGTCCGGATTTTTACGCGGCATTTTATAATTGGTAACTTGCTTTTGATTTACATTTGCCCAGGAAATTGTGTGATTATGGCGGAAATATCATCAGGAAATGGAGAAATCAGAAAGCTAAAAGAGAATATCAGAAGTGTAAAAAGTTCGAATGATATTGAGAAAGAGATGAAGACGCTGCTTACTAAAGCGATTAGTTCAAATGAACGAAATACGTCAGAAAATAAGATTATAAACGAACTCACACGCACACACACACGACCCCCATATATATATATATATATATATATATATATATATATATATATATATATATATATATATATATATATATATATATATATATATATATATGACGAGGGAATAAAAAAATGGAATATTTTTTACAGAGAGACTTATCACGAAAATAGAAATATCTTCTGAGGAAAAGAATTAGGTTCCTAATAAGCATGATATAAAGAACATTTATATCCGCTATTTGTCTTGATGTAATTCATTTTTAGAATTAATGGCGACATCTATATGTGCTAGTATATATTATAGTATTGTCGATTTCCCTTATACATACATATATATATATATATATATATATATATATGTGTGTGTGTTTGTGCGTGTGTGTGTGTGTGTGTGGGTGTATGTGTGTGTGGGTGTGGGTGTGGGTGTGTTTTCTTATTTATTAACATATAGGGATATGAAGATATATATGCACAAATGTAGATGAAGGCCGATAAATATTTATATTGCAAATTTCATGCTGTCTATCTTACCGTTTATTTCTATAAATACGTTAAAATATTCAATTCTTGACACAACTTGTTTAGCCAGGCTGCATTTTTGTTCAGTATACATGTTGTTGAATTAAATACTTGTTTGCCCGATATAGAAATTACTGATGATAAAATCTAACTGTGTTTTATTTGGTTTGATAAATAACAGACGTGGTAAAAAAATTATATTTGAAAGTACAATCCGACTAATTAATACAACTATATATATATATCTTTTTGGCTTGGGCAACATGTTATCATTGTGTTTATTCATTATTTTTTTAGTTATTAAAACACTTATGGTTTAATTTAATAAAATTATATTATTTTTGTGTAAAAAAAATATTGGTAAGGGGGGTATGTAACTTAATGAGATTTGATTTTATAACCAACATTATTTCAAACCAGTTGATTTAAAAGAGGTTCTAATCAAATATTTTTCTCGTAACTCTTTCGTTAAAACTTAGTGTAGTGCACTTAATGTATTTAAGCGGAGCACATTTATATCCGCTGATTTTAAGGGCCTTATTCAAAAAGTTTTTGATTGTAAAAAAAACACAACGAAATATGGTAAAAAGAGGAAAAGCATGAGCCGAACTTATAGATAAATAAATCGGGATACGATATTTTCCTCTATTCCTGTATTATAACGGTTTCCTTCATTCTAATCTAAGGCGCTTCATTTATGTTTACATATCTGTTTGTTTTCTTATCTGTTTGTTTAAGATGGGAGGAGGTTATGCAAGCTTATATCATGCATTTATTTGCTATCTCATATATCCCATCAAATATATATGTTTTAAATATTATCATCCTAATAAGTGCAATAGTTTTAATCTCTTTTACATTAGACAGATAATAATTCTTACATTATATAAAAAACTGATTTAATCATAATCTACGACGCCTTTTCTTACAATTCTCTTATCAAATTGTACAAAGCGTACATAGCAGGTATTTACCACTATGTCATATATTCCAAGAAACATATCTTTTAAGATTCCAAACTAATCTTAATGTGCAATTATTTGACTCTCTTGCACTCCGTTTTTGTATAACTGACGAACTACAAGTTCTTATACCGCGTCGACGAAAATACCCCCGACAAACTCGACAAGCAACGAAGTCCCACCTCTACACAGTCGAGATTCCTAGATGTAACAAAACCTTTTACTCTCACAGTTTCTTACCCAGAAGTTCAGGATTTAGACTTCTCTTCCGGTTTCCTACTTCCTCAACTGCACTGACATGTAGACGTTCG
This sequence comes from Euprymna scolopes, assembly GCF_053919585.1. NCBI lineage: Eukaryota > Metazoa > Mollusca > Cephalopoda > Sepiida > Sepiolidae > Euprymna > Euprymna scolopes. The sequence continues at coordinate 114,141,803 of NC_136492.1, read as the reverse complement.
AGTGTAATGTAAACAGACGTCTTACTTCTAAACTCCCCTCATAGAACCCCTGCAAATTAGGTCCCATATAGTAGCCCCCTACATCAAAGTTGTAATGTGCCTTGTTTGGGGTGAAAATGTAATAAACACACATTTTAAAAAAGGTAGTTTACTTTTCACCAGTCTAGTTACGCATGCATGGTAAAGGATGTGATGTAGATACTAAAGTGCAGCCTACGGGTATAAGATTGAATGATGTAACTGAAATATATATATATATATATATATATTAAAATTTCAAATAGCGATCTTTGTAATAATACTGATATTATATATCCAATTGTATTCTCCTATCAAAAGTAGAATAGTTTATTGAATTTTATTTAACTATAATAAGAGAGCGTCCAGCTCAAAAAGAGTTATACTGGGTATTAACGTAAAATGATAAAGCAATTGTAAACATTACTTAAACATAAATCTAGAGAAATAAAACTCATCAATATCACATGCGACCAGGGTGGTCTCGATTCTTTGTGCTCTTCCGTTAATAACTTATCTTTTCATAGCAGTTAAAAGTTATTCTGCAAAACTAAGTGGACCATAAAAGTCAGCGTCTGCGTTGATTTTATTGTAAGTAGAAACGAATCCAAGCCTTTTCAATTAAGGATTAGCCTCAGCTGATTCCCCTCAAATAATTGTAAAATGAAACACAGGATCGAAGGGCCCAGGGGAAGGGGCATACATCAGCCGTCCACTGAGACGATGTGGATCAGAATGTGATATAAAAGGTGTGATGGACTTCTTACAACCCAGAACAAACAATGGTCATTTGTATCACAAACATATAAGCAGCTGCTCTGATGACGTAAACGGATCTGTATTATTTATGGTGAGACTTTTTGAAGAGCACTGAAAATATTACGTTTTTTTTTTCTAATTAAACGTGTTATTTTCACTGAGTAAGTTACTAATGACATCACAATAATAATAATAATAATAATAATAATAATAATAATAATAATAACCTATATATAAATACGACAGCGTGTGTGCCCTATTTTTTGTCACGTTTACATCCAGGTCGGTTAATTTTTATGCACTTCCATTTTTTGTTATAAATCATTTACCAAGAATTTCCATAAGTGTTGTTTTCGATTTCGATTATAGCTGATGGCATTTAAGTCATCTACTTTTTAGCAATAATTTTATCAAAAATTCTTCATGAGTTTTGGTTTCGGTTTCGATTATATCTGATGGCACTCCGGTAATCTATTTTTTATGAATAATTCTATTCAGAATTTTTATAAGTTTAGGTTTCAATTTCGATTATAGCTGAAGGAACTCAACTTGCATCTATCTATCTATCTATCTCTCTCTCTCTCTATATATATATATATATATATATATATATATACATATATATATATACATATACATATAATATATATATATAATATATATAATATATATATATATATATTCATAAGTTTTTATTTGGCTTTCGATTAAAGCTAATGCATCCAACTCTGGCAAATGGATATATATATATTTTTTTTTATATTTGAAATATCAACTTTACAATATGTAAAAACTCGATAAAACATTAACTTTATAATTATATATACGAAATCTGCAAGAATTCATATATCATATTTAAGCGTGCCTTACGACCGGGCTTTGCTGGGCGTTCATTCTAGCTTACATAAATACTTTTGGCCGTTTTAACAAGAATGCTACAGTAATATCAGAGCGCCTCCATTGACACAGATTATCTACAGAATGCCAATAGTAACATATTACATATAAATGAGTCGCATGTGGAATTCTCACTAGTGCCGCTAGTAAAAATAGAATTAATTAAAATATTTTCAATATTGATAAAGATAAAGATAATTAATAGATTAATTAAAAAAACATTTTATGTACGCAATAATATCAATGATTGAATATAGTTCTATTAATAATTTTATATTCTATTTTATAATTTTAATATACTACTAAAAAACAATTGATTCATATAAATAAATAAAATAAAAGATGCAACTTAAACACATTTTTTGGAAATCTCTTTAATATAAGTAAACTTCATGCCTTACAGTAATTACGGTGCGAAGAATAAAACTGTTTGCATTAATTCTATCACAAGCATATTGTCTTCTTAAAAATTTCACTCAGGCTCAAAATTTGTACATTGCTTTCTTGTAATTGTTAAAATTTTCTGATTAAAAATGCTAAAAAGATAAATGTGTATTCATATTTTCGAAGCATCTAAATTCTGTAAGTAAATGCTTCTTTTATAAAAGTGTATATATTCTTGAGAAATGCAATGCTGATATGACAATAACTACCTATTAATATATATATATATATATATATATATATATATATATATATATATATATGTATGAATACAAAAATCATTACGAAAAATATATAAATGTGTTTTTTTTATCTTTTTCCATATTTATTTCCTATGTGTTGACGTGTAGAAATAAAACAAAATCTTTCGAAAAGAAAACGAAAATGTTTCCGTCTTCTTTAGTGTGAATAAACACACACACACACGCATACACACATACCCCCATATATATATATATATATATATATATATATATATATATACATATATGAATATATTTATATATATGTGTGTATATATATATATATATAAATATATTGATATAAATATGAGAACACACATTATAAATTGTCAATTATATTTTACAATGATTTTTTATCACAGAATACTGTAAAGTCATATATTAAAATTTCATTTAATCAGCGTATTTCGATAAAGACAAAAGATATCAAATGGATATTATAGCGAAGCTATCGAATTTGCTAGTTCACGGTTTAATTTTAACAGCATTATATATATGTATATATACATATATATATATATATATATATATATATATATATATATATATATATATATATATATATATATATATACATATATGTATATCTACAGTAAGAACGAAGGAGAGAGAGAGAGGGGGGATGAGAAAAGTTATCGGGAAAATAAGTGAGAAATAAAGCGAACACTTTCAATTTAAAGTCAGATATTATGTGATAAGTTGGCAACATTGCTTAATGTTTTCCAAAATATATATGTACTTATATAAACAGATGTATAATTTTATGAAGATTTATAATATAAATATATGCTTACTTTGTGTATGAGTGCATGTGTGTTTTATGCGTATGTTTTATCTAGACTTTCAATCGTTTAATTCCCGCAAATATAAATTGTGAGAATAAGCACTTCGAAGAGAATTAATAGAATCAATTATACTTGAAAATCTCTAAAGATGACACTTTATATTTCCCATGATTTCATTCACATTATTCTATCATATAAAGAATTTTTAAATTGGAAGAAGTAAAGTAATATCAAGTCTGATATTTTTAAGCTTATTACAAGCGGTCGAAAAAATTTTTTTTGGAAAAGATGAAAATCCGATTTTGAGACTTAGTGAGTGAAAAAGAATTTTTTTTTTTAATTTAAAGTTAAAGATATTTTAAATCCGCTCAAATCCAAAGATAAATGTGACTTTTATAACCGCCTGTTCCCATAATTGTTTTCTTCCCAGTATGTGAGACCTTTTTAAAACAGTTTTTGTTTAAATCGACGTCTATATGGATATGAGTGAATAATTTATTGTTGAGTAATTAGTTGCAAACACTCGTCTTAAAAAAAATTAATGGGCTCCTTCGCAAAATGTGTATATATTTTTTCTAAATATATTTAGTACGTATGTGTATATGTATACGCATGTATATATATATATATATATATATATATATATATATATATATATATATATATGTATATATACATATATATATGTATATATATACATACATATATATACCTATAATTACATATATATATATATATGTGTGTGTGTGTGTATGTGTGTGTTCATATATTTACAAATATATACTAACGGTAAGTGTATATATTTAACTCACGCATATTTATAGACTATATTTTAGCATATATGGCATCTATAATATACAGCATTACACCTACCTACGAAAGAATCACGCCATCTAATATATAAATATATATATATATATATGTGTGTGTGGGTGTGTGTGTGTGTGTGTGTGAGAGAGAGAGAGAGTATATATGTATGCATATATATTCCGCGCATGTGAGCGGGTGTGTCTAGGTTCCTCTGTGTGTGTGTGTATGTATGTATGAGTGTGTGTGTGTGATGGAGAGTGGGTGTATATGTGTTTGTGCCTGCATGTACATATATCCATTTGACTGTCTCCTTCTTTACCATCTGTCCGATGCACGGTATTCTGTAACCCCTAATCCTTAAAGATCAACAACGTATATAGATTTATAAACGCTGAGATTATGAATTCCAACATCGATGAGAAAGTATTTTACACTCACACACGTGTGCATTATATACGCACACATATAAGTCTGAAAAATAAGCCTTTATAAAAAAATAAACAATTAGGAAAAAAGATTATCTGCGATTAACAAACATAATAAAGTAAAAATAAAACTAAAGTGCATGCCGATTAAATTCAATTGTCTGTTCGATGCTGATCAGGCGTTATCTTTTGGTAAGATTCCCGACTTAATACATGGATTGCGCCCCCTACAATAAAGGATTAAATATTATTTTATATAAATGGAGGGGCATGTTATCATAATCGATAACGCTACCAAATAGAATTCAGTGGAAATATTTCTATTTAGAAATCTGTGGTAAAAACGAATCAAATGGAAAATATCTGGAAAACTTTAGCGATGCGGTGGCGGCGATGTAGATTACAACGAACATATGCGATATGAGTGTGTCACGTTTAAAATCTGGGCAATCAAACATCGTCATTTCGATAAGAATAACAGCAGTATACAACCGCTCACAAATATTTCACTATTATATATCGCAACTGTTTACTATTTTACAAAAATATCTGAGCCATATTTAAATATAACTTTTTATCTATGTTTTAGTATTAAAATCATAATATTTACATATAATTTTTTATATGTATTTTAGTATTAAAATCATAATAGCTGGACGCCCAAATTTGCCCGACCGTACAATACGCTTAAACATGATATTTGAACTTATGTAGATTGCGTATGTATAATTAAAGAATCAATCCTCTACTGAATATTATATGTTACAAGGAATAATTTGCGCGGTGAATTAATTCGAAAAAATAATAATAATATTAATAATGATAATGTCTTTAATCAAATTCCGATTGTGTTTGGTTACAATATCACGTCAGTTGATATTTGGGTTTGACGATTTTAAAAACAGTTTTCTGTATCTTATTGATAAAAATACTTTTACAGGGAGCATAATTTACGTTAAATCAGCCAAGTTTATAAATGTGTTACGTAAAATATTCCTCTGTACGTTTTTAAGATCGCATTTTTCGACTTTTGATACTGATCTGATGAATTTCTTGATAAGCCATATACAAGAACACTGTCTGAAATATTAATTACTTTCTGTGAAATTTGCAAAAGATAAGCTCAGCATTTTCATAACTTAAAGGAATGGACTCACACACAAAGCTACCTTGATTTAATAGTAAAGATATAATTTGCTTTATGTATTCAAATTGAGGACTGAACGATATTGTCTTGCAAAATATGTGTATGACTTTTCGCATTTAGATATTTTTTAGACAAGACAGATCTCATTATACATTTACTTTTTTTTAACTATTTGGAGGAGCATTTCAGATTTCCTCTCATAATTCTGTATGTTGTTTTATACTAAGTTTTATTAATTCAAATATCTTAGAAGCACTCTAAGCACTAACAATCGTGCTGACACAGGAATAAGCTGCCGAATACAAAGCGCATGTGCCTCTTTTTCGTAAGCTAGAAAAGCGGCCCTGGATTAGTATTGGTATACGGCTAGACACAAAGTGCAGTCTACAAAACCATCGTCTTGCAAGCCTTGCTGTACTCAGCAGTGACCTATACCCTGTACAGAGAACACACCAGAAGGCGCCCAGCAGAGACAGCTGGAATGTATCATAAAGATCAAATAAAGTTACTACATAACAAACGTGGAAGTTCACCAGGGAGCAAACTTAGACAGCGTGGAAGGTACCCTTACTACTATGCAACTACGATGGACCGGGCACATTGCCAGAATGGAAAACAACCGAATCCCAAAGATGATCTACGGGGAACTGCAAAATGGAAGCCGCAATGTAGGAGGTCAGAAGCTTTGCTACAAAAATGTAACAAAGATGTAAAAAGCGGCACCTGAAGCGTGGACCTCAATGTGGAGAGCTGTTGGGCGGGGGCAAGCCAAAGAAGGAATAGCTGGCAGAACAGTCTCCACAAAAGGATGGAATAAATAAGGAGAAAGGTTGGAGAAACCTTAGAGCTGAAACACTCTCGATGACACCACCCTGGCATCCACATATGCGGTGCCTGTGACCGGACGCTTCACACAGAAAGAAGACTACGCCAATACCGAGGAATAAAGCATCGAGGCCCCGATTAGTCATCGTCAAGACTGACAGACTGCATAAGGATAATAATGATGATATTTATTTAAACATTTTGCCATTTGAGTCTTACGGTATTAGTACAAAGTGTTATCCACATGCTTTTCTCTTAAATATAAAACATCAGACCCATAAAGTAATAATTGATATGCTGATTAATAACAGTGACCATTTAGTTAAATGGGCGAGATTCTGTATACCTTCTAAAATAAGTCATCTATTTTTTTAAAATGCATATAAATATTTTATTTAAATTGTATATACTTTTTTTTTTCAATTTTGGGAAGCCAAGAAAGTGCCCTTTACATTGTGGAGTAAAGGGCTTCTTTAATAGGAACCATAGATACACGCAAATTCTCTGTGAATATCTGTACACACAAAGACACAGTGTGAAAGAGACAGACATTTACCTTATTGGGAGTTTGGGGAAATTAATTTTATTAAATGTAATTGTATATATCTTTTTATGTACTGTTTGTTAAACACTGAAATAAGCGGGACTTTCAAAGCGGACAGTTCGAGATAAAGATTAGTAAGATAGCTTAAACACACACACACACACACACACGCATATATATATATATATATATATATATATATATATATATATATATATATATATATATATACATACATAGTAAAAAAAAAACTTGGGCAGGAATATTTTACGTCACACCAGTATGAGCTTGGTCGGTTTAACATAAAAAATTCACTGCCGATGCAACAGGACCCGAAAAATAAACAGGACAGAAATATAATAGCAAGCATATTAAACGAGTAAAGATAACGTTTAGGGAAACACATGCATGAACGATCTTTAATAATAATAAAGTATACGACCCATGAAAACATCTGGTAATACCTAGGAAACTATACTCATGTAAAACAATTGAATCCCAGATACCAGTCGTACAATATAAAGCGACTAGAACATACTGTATTTGAAAACAAGATCGACAAAATAAAAACAATACAAACAGGGAGGTCGTCTTAAAAGAGACAGAACAATAAACAGCGTAATAAGCGGATTATATACACAGTGATCACCACTTATCAAGGCCCGGAAGCCACTCAGGGATAAGGGTTATTGCAAGTACATTACGTTAGTGTGGAGATTTGATGAGGTGTTTACTTAAGGGGACGGTTCATTAGGAATTTCTTAACGTTGGACTTGAACACATCAAAGTTGAGGTGGGAAGCAGGCAGACGGAACAGAGTTCAACAGGCGTGCAAAGTAGAATTTAAGAAATACAAGAATAGACACAGTCAAGTAGTAAACGCACGGCACTATGAATTATGCGAATCACTACATCGTTAATACCAAGGCAAATAATACTAATAAAAACCGGCAACCGTACCTAGACGGCAATCACAAGCTTATATGGAGGATAGACATACAAACATATATATACACCCAAACAAGAAGATCGGATGTTATAATAATTTACAAGAAGGCAATGCCCCGCAGTATCGTAGATTTTAGCGTTTCAGTAGACCACAAAGCTTATACTAAGGAAACAGAGCAAATGCACTAAAGAGGAGTGAGGGTTGAAGGGAATATGAAAATAGTAAAAATAACACTAATAACAGCAGGACCACTTCGAACACTCGCTAAACACTTTATAAAAGGAATGGGAGATATTTTAACCAGAGAGCTGGTTGAGAACCTACAATGTATAACACTCATGAAGACAACTGAAATGTTAAGGTAAACACTTGAATTCTGAGACTAATACACAAAGATACAGACGCTGACCAGACATGGAAAATTCAACAAAATAAAATTAAAAGATAGAGAAACACCGCATGCAATAAAAAGAAATTGCCACCGTAAAATCCTAAGTTAATCCTTCCCACAGACAATAATAGGTGAAAGGCCGAGGAGATAACTACTAACAAGAGAACTATGAAAAGGTTTAAGACATGGAAATGTCATATTGCCATCCTTATTAGAGTGAAAACATATAGTCGTTGCTAGCGAGAAATGACTGGTAACGGATGTTGCGATAATGCAAATTAATTTGCGAAGGTTATCGAAAAACGTGCAGATTACAGGGCATTTACAGAGCGAAAGCTTTAATGCTGACCGGTGTGGAAATTATTAGTAAAATAATAATAATTATTATTATTATTATTATTATTATTATTATTATTATTATTATTATTATTATTATTATTGGCTCACATGGAGCTTTAACACAAGTCGATAACCGATCTAATTGGAAACCTGTGGTGCTCTCTGGAGGCTGAGTGACAACAAGTCTCCCCATACGTTCAGTTCTCTCCACCTCCTTCGATAGCATTTGCAAATGAATTTGCATCATCGCAACAACCGCTTACCATTGATTTATCGCCGGAAGTTGGCATTGGTTTGTACTGGAATTTGAGTGGCACTAAGCCTCCCCAAAGTCCCAGTTCTCTTTGCGCTTGTCGAATCGAGGTCTGACTGCGTTATTATTATTATTATTATTATTATTATTATTATTATTATTATTATTATTATAAGTTATGATTCCACAATATGTAGTTATGGCATAAATTAACACCACACCAAATAGACATGAAGTGTCACGGAGTATGGAAGCACCGATAGGAGAAAGCTATAATTATACCTCTGATGGATTAACACGAATAGGTATTTAGGGAGGTTTATTTACAGCCAAATTCTAGTAAAATCAATCATTGACGTCAGCGAGAAATCAATGGTAAAAGGTTGTTGTTATTACGCAACTTCATTTGCTAATATCATCGAAAGAGGTGTACAGAATTGAAATACTGGAAAGACTTATTACCACGCAGACTCCAGCTAAAATCACAGGTAGTTGTCCGTGAAGTTATTGATGATGGCCTGTGTGAAAACTCATTTTTAGTAAAAATTGTAATACATGCCCACTAAAAAACGCACGCACACACATGTACACACACACATACGCACACACCCACTTAGACGCACCCCCACACACCCTCACACACACACATACACATATATATATGTACATATATATATATATATAGAGAGAGAGAGAGAGAGAGAGAATGAGAGAGAGGAAGAGAAAGAAATAGAGAAATAAATTGATAGATATATAGGCATATGGGTATATATTATTGGCTATCTCTATTAATGTATTTAGACTCCGTGTAATGCATTGGATTATACAATCGAGTTTGTTTTGCTTATCTGGGTCGTGTGAATAATCGAGAACGGAGAATGGTTCGATCTGAGTTAACCCGGGCGAATAATTCAGGTGTACAATAGGCAAACACACTGTTTCATCAGTCGGGCTTTGTGGTTGATTTCATCCGTCATTTGGAATTGCGAACGTGGGAGGCCCTCATGCGTAGTATTTCTGAAAGAAATGCGAATCCAGGCCATGAATAAAAGATAGATTTTTGCCAGAGAATAAATTTGAGAAAATAAGAAAAAAAAAAAACGAAAACACAAATATCACCCAACGAGAGAGAAAAACTGTAAACAAAATATAACTATCGAAACACCTCGTAAAGTTATGTATCTGTTTTCTCCCTTTATTTTAGTATAAACGCATCTCTACGTCTGTGCATCTATATCCGTTTATGAACTCTTATAGAAGGGGCCCTTTTCACTGAACAATTTAACAGTACACCTGTGCTCAAATATACTTTATATTAGGGAATCATTAGGATTACAAATATATACCTAATTTGCTTTGAATGACTATAATAATTTATTAAAGTTGAACAATTGATTAATCTCGTTGACCTATACATGCACTTCTCCTGACACCTAATACGAAGTTTATCCAAGATCACTCTAAAGTTTGGAAATGTATCTATAAATATTAAGATCATAATGTTCTCTCTATTTTTAATTTTTTTCAGCTTATTCACATAGGTATTTCTGTACAATTTTGATGAATCCATACACCTTAGATCTGTGTATTTTAATTCTCATATAACATGTGCGAAGTTACAGGCGAAGAATGAAGACTTGTTCTGTACTTGGTTAGCATATATATCTATATCTATCTATCTATCTATCTATTTATCTATATATATATATATATATATATATATAATACTAGGTAGAGGTATAATAAATTACGAATTCGATTACATTTATCTCCATAATAGAGGATACGTCGCCCGTTTCCTTAGAAAATATATAAGAATGCGGTATAAAACTCGCCAGGCTATATGTATCATTTCAATATTATGTTAAGTTAAAATATTTTAACGGTCATTGTCAATTACAGCCAGCTCGTAAAGTTTGAGTAAAATAGCCGCAGCTGTGTAGGCAAGATACAGAAAATAAATAGAAAGTGTATGTCTTTTACGGTGTTAGAAGGTATATCCCAGTTTTAAGACCCCCCAAAATTATTCTGTTTGTATTATCTTAAAGTTTATCAGGATTGCAATTTTGAACATATAGTGGATGGACTATTCAAATTGATATACACGAAAAAACATTTCATCGACGACTGATCTTTGCATGTACTCGTCTTAGACAAAAAATGTACTCGTCTCAGAGAAAAAAAAAACGACGAAATTAGTGTATGTATTAATATCTCCCTCTTATCCTTCATTCGTGAATTTTATCTAACTCCCGAGGAAGTGAGAGTACAAACACACATACACGTACTCCCCCCACTATATATATATATATATATATATATATATATATAGAGAGAGAGAGAGAGAGGCAGAGAGAGATAAAGAGAGAGAGATACACACACATATGTATATATATATATATATATATATATATATATACATACATACATATAATTATACATTAGTACTCAATAATATATAAAATATCTGTAATATAAATGTAAATACATATATACGTATAATAATATAGGAGGAAGATTCGGGAAGCTGCCTCAACAACCACGTCTGGCGTGATTTTTGACTGCAGACACTGTGGCCAAACGTGCTTGTGCCGTATCGGCCTCGTCAGCCACAAGAGTGCCTGCAGTCGATCTGATTTGTGCCTGTCATAGAATCTTCGTTTGGCAAGAATGTATAATATAATCCGACTTATATACATATCTATCTATCTATCTATCTATCTATCTATATACATATCTATATATATATGTGTATGTATATATGTATGTATATAATATTTATATATATATATATATATAAATATACATACATACATATATATATAGATAGGTAGATAAATACATAGCTATTATGTACGGCTGTAAATATATATATATATATATATATGTATATATATATGTATATATACATATATATACATATATATATATATATATATATATATATATATATATATATATATATATATATGCGTAAAACACAGATGTGACCAAATTAACTCATAAATCTCACTATAAATATGTTAAGAAGTGTGCATTTTTTAATGCGATTTCCCTCCAGAGATCGACTATTTAAATTCTTACCCTTTTGCGATATGCCAGGATTTAGCACTGTCAACAACAGAGGAAATGCAAGTGCAATTCTCTTTTGATCAGATTTCTATCTGACCTTAAAGAAACCAATGCCGCGACTGGACTATGTTTGAGTCAACTTGAGAATTATATAAAATGCGAGTGTCTCGCTATAGAGAGACAGCTTTAAGGAATGGTGTCAAATGTCATGGTCGGGGTCAATTCTATTACTCTTCTTTCTTATACGATCCCGTTCTGACATTATTCCTACGATCATGATCAGCTACCTTTTTTTTATAAATGTTAGGTTTGCTAAAGAAAAAAAATGTGAAAATCATTATAGAATAGCAAGTGAGGAACTTTTTTGCAGAAGGTCAGTTGACTTTTGGACAAAGGGAGGCATTAAGTATGCGGCTATTGAGATTAGAAAATCCACTGTAAATTAGAGTGTCGTTTATATTTAGATAGATAGAACGAAAAGATTCATATAAACCGAGTAAGTAAGCTCTCACGAAAGAAGAAATCTAAAAAGCAGATATAGTTTACGCCATTATGTGCACAGGAACGGAATCAAAAATTATATATATATATATATATATATATATATATATATACACATATATATATATAAATATATATACAAATATATATGCATTCTCTTTACACGCTATTTCCCTAATAATCAGTGTTTCTGTCCTTCCTTGTTCGCTCCATTGCTCTGTTCATATATTTCTATATAAACATTATTTCTAACTGATATTACTAATACGATTAAAAATAATGTAACTATAAAAGACAGAAAGGAATGCAAATACAGCACATTACGCTAAAGATTACTAATATTTATACCATATCTACTAACAATTCGAATGGAAAATATATAAACACTTTATCCAATTATTTTTGCGGACAATTATCCACCTCTTTTTTTTTGTTGTTGTTGTTTCATCGTTTCGCAACGTTTCGGCCAACTTTTATCATTGTCAACAACAACTGTGGAGGACAGTAATTGCTGCGGATGCAGTTAAGTGATTCGGGATTCCTATCCCGTCGCGGTTACCGTCCGGCGAATGCTAGAGGAATATTTGGCCGAAACGTCATGAAAAAAATATGATGAGGATAATAGTCCGCAAGAAATAAATGAATAAAATATGCTCATCTCAATAAGGAATTCCAACTAATTAAATAATAGAAGCACTTTTGTTCTTTAAATTATGTTAAAATTTGGATCTGATAGAGCAAAAAAGAATTTAGTTAAATATTTAAGCAAATATGTTAAAACAAATAAAAGTAGGCAATGCCAGTACGTACGTACGACCAAGATCAGATGAAAAGTTGGCTAAAACGCTGCGAAAGGGAAAAAATCTAACTTAATTGTAGTGAAATCCGTCCATAACGTAACATCTAATGTGAATTTGTCTTGATTAAAAATAAATCATACAAAATGCAAAATTGTCTACCAAATTAAGGTTACGCCGATCTATTTTAAATCGATATCTATAGTATTTTTATCTACTTTATATTAAATATGGTAATGCTGATTTTTCTATCAAATATTTAAGAAATAGTATGAACTCCTTCTTTGTGTGATTTTTTCATTAGAACCTGCAGACATTTTTTTTTAAATATTGCTCTACATCTAATAATCTAATATGGCCACTTTCCGAAAGTATGTTTGGGTTTAATTATCTAGTAATGATCAGTGTTTAAAAACACTTCATTTATATGTGCTTCGTTAATATGTTTACCTTTTTGAAGTTTTTAAATATTTCTATTTCCTATAATGTACACGTTTTTCTACAAAATCATTTTCCTTTAATATGAATGGCTGTCTTACTACCTCCTATGGGGCAAACACTTGTCACAGATATGTTGTTTAGCTGATATCCTCTATTGAACAGAGCACGTGTAAAACTTATTTATGACCATGCTTGTTTAGATGTTTTTATCTGTTTAAAACCAGAGTTACTAATGAAATAAAAGGCGGTTGTTTGACCTAGTGTGATGTCCAGAATATAAGTCAAGATTGGATAAGATATATATTTTGGATGGTATAAATATATATATATATATATATATATATATATATATATATGTATATATACATATATATATATATATACATATATGTACATATATATATATATATATATATATTATGAAATAAAAATTACAATTATTGGATACTTTACCTTTCACCAGACTATCCATTCACGTGAACTCACCTTTTTCTCCACTATATTTCCTCTGCTTCATTTTTGTTATAAAGTAAGATCTTTGACTTACTAGCAGGTTCATCAAATACTTTTGTATGCAAAATCCGATCCCAATTTTTGCTAAATCCTACCTTCTGATGAGAAGGAAAGTATTTCTTGAAAACTCCTCAGATTAAGGAATATCCACTTATTAAGTGGTTCCTTTTCAGATTAAATATTTTTAACTCTTTTTCAAAATGTTTTTAATATGTTTTATTAAGTAGTTGATCTTATATATATATATATATATATATGTATATATAGAGATATGCGTATATATTTGTATATATAAATGTATATATACACATATATGTTAAGTGTTGAAATATTATGTTGAATAACGATAATGGTCAAAAGCAGTGCAGTCCCGATACTGAGGGTGAAGTAATTGCCAGTAACAAAGATTGCGGCGAACTGATTGAATCCAAAATTCGACAATTTTTAAAGAAACTTTGGAAGTTTTTCATTCGTTGGTTATTATAAATTTAGGTTATTAAAACGATCGTTGAAATCATTGCTGTCATACTCCCGTAAAGAGTAAAAAACATTTAACAATATATATATATATATATATATATATATATATATATATATATATATATATATATATATATATGTATACGGAAAAAGAATGTCAGTGAGTGCCAGTTATGATTCCCGAATTCAACGGTTAGCAGGAAAGAAAGTTAGAGAACAGCAGATCGACAGGGATAAACAAAAATTCTGATGTATAGATGTACGGATATATAAAACTGATATCCAGGGATTACCTTATATAAGATCTTTAATCAGGAGCACACACACACACAAACACACACACACACACACACACACATATATATATATATTATATATTATATATAGATATATATAGATATAGATATATACATATATATATATATAGATATACATATATATATATAAATATATATATATACACATATATATATACATGAATTTTATTATAAATTTTCCTACTGTCTGTCCGTGTGTGGGTGACGCAGTTTATCTTAGCCTACAGGCTACCCACCCAGGCAAGTTAGGTAGCGAAATGAAGCTTATTGCCCAGCAGATATTTTAGTGATATTTATTAGGAGTATGCAAATGCAAAAAAAATGCAAAAATAACGATTTATAAAACAACTTTTTATTTACTCGATATTTTCAGGTACAAGGACCCAACTTTACCCAGCTAGGCAAACGTGCGTTCTTGTTTAATGAAAATAAACATATTCACATAGAGATTGTCGATCATAGAATTTTGAATACCCTTTTATTTGTAATTCGATCTAGTGTCATTTTGTCAAGTCATCCATTATTAACCATAGTTCCCTTCTTATATTAAGCGGTTTTCATATTAAAAAATGGGCAATAATATAGCAGGTGCCCCATTAGTTGTATGTGTCCTTCGAATTCACTTTATCCAGTGTGTTTGATCTTATTCGGTCTTTCGTGTTATATAGTTACTGGCGAAGAAAAACCTGTATACATAATCGCCTTCTTTTTCAATCACATACTGGGATTCCATATTTATCTCTTTACAGAAAATTATATTATTATCATGTATTTTAACCTCGTTTTGATTAGATTCTACAGTTATAGTTCAATATTCCAGTTAATATTATTAATTTGATTCATAAACTTAAGTAGTCACTATGTTCTCTGTTCCTGTCATATGCTGTAATTTCTAAAAATGTAGTAGTTTGATACTTCCAAACGAGGGACGTTTTAAGCAACATAGTATTTTCCTTTTATGCAGATTTTGAATTCAACTGGTTACTGGCTCATTATTTTTATTTTATACATCTCTATTATCCAAATTTGTGATTATGTAATTTAGGTTGCTGCCATTGTTTCCTTAGCTTGTAAATAGGAATCCAATGATTCATTTGAAATTTATTTTTAGACGTATTCCAGTTGGGCATAACTGTCATGTGAGTTGTAACAGATTTAACTATATTAATTTACAAGAGTTATGAAGTTATGTTTTCAAAGAACGATTTGACCGAACGTTTCAATGATATTTCGTAAATGCGTGCTTATATTTGTGTTTATTTCCAAGAACTATGTCTACTATTATATAAAAGTCATTTTGCGTGTGTATGTTCTTTCCTCCTAGGTTCCGAAACTTCTGTGACTATCTTTCTTTTTTCCAATTTTACACAAAGCTAATTTATATGTCTAACGGTGGACAAATATGCTTTGGTCACAAATCCATCGGTTAAGTACTGAAAATCGAAAAAATCCTGTCCCAAATCTTTATTAATTTCCTAAAATCTGAAAAAGAAAAATATCCACATGGGAATAATTTACGTAAAACCCACCAATTCCGTCCAACTAGTATTTAATTCAGCGGCTTTATTCTCAAATATATGAGTTAAAACACCAATTAAATTCATATTGCTAATAACTGTAGAGTGAAAATGATGAAATGTTTACATAAGACAAATCAGAATAAATGATTAAAAAGGTTTTATTTTCAAAATACACACACACACACACACACACACACACACACACACATATATATATATATATATATATATATATATATATATATATATATATATATATATCTTGTAATGTGCCCTCTCAATAAAAACAGTTGTCTTTTTTTCTGGATGTTTCAAAGAGATGATGTCAGAATAAAAGTGCCATGCAGACCTGTGATATCCATAAAGGTAACCTGAAACAAAAGACAGAAAAATGACATTAAAAATACATTTGAAAAAAAAATATCGATTATTAAATCGGAAAAAATGTAATTACATGAATATTCTGAATGTATAAATGCTGATTAAAATGGCTGCTTATGAATAAATTTCATCGAATAGATAAATATATAAGATATTGTAGTCAAAACATACATTATTATTATTATTATTATTATTATTATTATCATCATCATCATCATCATCATCATCATCATCATCATATATTTTAACTGATACATTTAGAAAATGTTTCCTGTATTATAAATGGGGTAAAAAAACATGAACACATTGTTGTTCTTAATTTGTTATATTTTATTTTGATATAACAGTGGGTCTGATCTCTTAAAAAGTGGATATATATAGTAAAACAGAATAGGCAACGTTAAGAATACTGGAACTTAAATCTTTGCACAGAATATTAATAAATTAATTTGAAAGTAGAAATGGGAATATTAACGAAAAATCAAATCGTCTGCCCTGTACGCACGCACGCACGCAGACGCACACGCACACATACACACACACACACACATATATATATATATATATATCTGTGTGCGTGTTTGTAATATATACTTACATTAACAACAATAATAATTATAATACTAATAATCGTAATAATAATAAATGCAGAATAGTTTTAGAGTAATTTAATATTAATACAATTAGTAAAACTACTCAATTATAAATAACTAAATGAAAAGATAAGAGAAATATGTCAAATGAAAAACACAAAATATAAACAAATATATTAGATTGAAAATATGATACTGAAATGAATGCATTATTTGAAAATAAATAATAATTGTATAATGTATATGTATATATATACATATATATATAATAAAACATAACTTTTCATGATTAAATGCCAACATAACAATGTGACACACATAGAGATTACGAAATTAAACTAAAAAAAAACTAATAAGTAGTTAATATATGATTATATTATTCTTATATAACAATCCTAGCAATACATAGATGAAAAATTAATAAATAACATGAAATACACGAATCAAAATAAACAAGGTAATAATATGAATACATAAATTAAAAAATATAGGAGGAATGTAAAGTTGCACACTTTAGAAAAAATTTTTAATGAGTTTAAATAAGAAACTTTGAAAATAGGAGAACATTGAGAAATGATAAATCATTTTTTCGGGAGGCTACAACCCCTCATTACATCATTATAGAAGAAAACAATCGGACTTACATCTCTTTGATAAATCTATGTTATTGGTGAAAACACGGAATTTAAAAACAACACAAAAAATAAATAAAATAAAATAAAATGATTTTATGATTTCTCAACATCTTCATGTTTTCAAATTTTCTTATTTAAACAAATACACTTTAAAATGCAGTCAACGCCAAATAAAACTAAATAATAGCATGTATAAATCTTTCATCTTGCTATTATGAATAAAACATATGATAAATATGTGTCATTTTGATTAAATGTGAACAAACTTTATGGATTGAAGCGCAAAATCAAGTCTATCTACTTTAACTAGGATCGTATACCTGCAATCAATTCTGCTTTATGTGAAATATCTTTCAAGCGGACAAAACTAAGATGAATGGATTGTCTAAGTTCAATACATTTAATCAATGAAGTTACATTGGCACAGTGAGACATAAATTAATGATATTGCATGTTTGATTTAGCAATATACCATGAAAAGACAAAACTAGTTTAATTTTTATCAAAACACTTGAGGCAATGCGTATCAACATAAAATATAAAGATTCAAATATATATGCGTATGCAGATAGATCCAGCCGCATACACACGATAATATATATATATATATATATATATATATATATATATATATATATATATATATATATATATATATATATATTGGTGGGTGGGAGTGGGGGCGTATAGTTGTGTATAATGTAATTGTGTTATTATATATCCACATAATATGTTATAAGGAAATATATTATTTTCTCAATTGATTTTTGTATTTTACTACACAATAGAAAGCTAAGTTATGTTGTAATTAATATGCATGTATACACTGTATATGTTCGTAGATTCTCCGATGTTTCATTTCACCAGAATTGTCAGGCTAAATTGCATGAAATTTCTGTTACCTGGTGTTTTTCTATTTTTCCCTTGTGCTAGTATAACAGGCTAAATAATCAGATTCGTTTTTATTTTCGCCTACGGAAAAATCTCCTGGCGGTTTTTTTTCTAAACGCCTGAGCGAGTACTTTCATTTCTCTTCAGAAACTGGTATTTATATGAATGTGAAAGTGTATCTCTGTTGTCACCTGTTTAAAACTATTTATGTTTTTATTACTGAAGTAGTTGGAATTGTTTGCTTTTAATAAAATATTTAATGATATTTTTCTATTTTGCGAAGCTTTGATATATTATAATAGAGTATTCTGGATAAGCTGTAGCTTGATATTTCATTGTTACATTTTAATTAAATATTTAATATTTTATTCTGATGAGATCTAGTTTGTTCATTCACATTAATACATGTACTGGAGTGGCGTGCATGCTTTCAATCGGCCATAATTGACATCCCGCTTTCATTGAGCTTTCAGAATGACTTGGTAATTTTCTTTTAGTCTAAATTTTGTTTTGTTTTTGTTATGGAATGCATTATCATGCTTTCATACTTGGTTTAACTAATCATCATTTCAATATTTCATCGTTGTTCCTTTGGATTTTTATATAAGTATAATTAATTTATATTCTCATATTAAGCAAGTGTATATTATTATTATTTGTGTTATCACGACTAATTCGTGTTTACTTGATTGTTGAAATTTCCTTGGAAATTTTGAGTTTCATTTGAAAATAATATTTTTATTTAATATTTTATTATTTAAGTCTCTCTTATCATTTGTTTTTAATATTTGTGGATTTTAATTTTTATATTATTGTTAGTATTCTCTCACGTTATGTTTTTATAACTGTATCCGAATATATATATATATATATATATATATATATATATATATATATATATACATATATATATATATATATTAATTATTTGAATGCATTGGATATCTTGACTTTTTTCTGATAGATTGAAAAGATCATTCACTAAAGAAAAAACACTTCATTTTTAACAATATATATATATATAAAGACGAAACGTTGGTGAACACATAATACGGTTTGTTCCTTTTTTATTTTCTCTACACATATATATATATATATATATATATATATATATATATATATATATATATATATATATATATATATATATATATAGATTAGGTTTTCCGGAACATAATGGCCCTTTAAGGAAGTCTGTTTTGAAATTGGATTTTATCATAGGATTTTTATTATATTTCAGGTAAACATCAACATGATCATTGATTTATATGTGCTCTTTAATAATTTCTTACTTTTTTCTTTCAGAAAACGTTTTATGAGCGAATGAGCCCATAATTTGGAATATGAGAAAAGAAGACTTACGGTTACTTTTCCTGCATGAGTTTAAGCTTGGTAACAATGCTTCTCAAACAACTGGAAATATCAATAGGGCATGGGGAGAAGGCATCACAAGTGATAGAACAGTACGAAGGTCGTTTAAAAAATTACGTAGTTGTGATGAGAGCCTTAAAGATGAAGAAGGTAGAGGGCGGCCATCTAATCTTGACAATGAAAATTTGAGAGCCATTGTTGAGCAAAACCACGGCAAAGTGTCAGGGAAATGTCTCGGGAACTTGGTGTCAGCAGTTCAACAGTGTCGGACCATCTGAAGCAAATTGGCAAGGTGAAAAAGCTCGACAAATGGGTCCCACATGAGCTCAATGAAAATCAACAAGCTTGACGTTTTGAAGTGTGTTCGATGCTCTTTTTGCGAAACATTAATGATCTATTTGTGACGAAAAGTTGACCCTTTATGATAATCGGAAACGATCAGGTCAATGGCTTGATTGTGATGAACCACCCAAACATTTTCCAAAGCCAAAGTTTCACCAACAGAAGATTATGCTGACTGTTTGGTGGTGTGCAATTGGTGTTATTCATTACAGCTTTCTGGATGCTAATCAGAGCATCACGGCAGAGGTTTACTGCAATCAACTCGAAGAAATGCATCATCATATACAAAAATTGAGACCTGCATTAGTGAATAGGCGTGGTCCAATCCTGCTCCACGATAATGCGCGGCCTCATGTTGCGAGAATGACACTGCAGAAACTCACACACTTGGGATACGAAACTTTACCACATCCTTCTCATTCTCCAGATCTTTCACCCACGGACTACCATTTTTCAAGCATTTAGCCGCTTTTTTAAGCAACAAAACTTTGAGATCTAATGCAGAGGTTGAATATTTTCAAAGATTTCTTAGCATTTAAGCTAAAGAATTTTTATCAACGAGGCATAAATGATCTAGTTGATAAATGGCTAAAATGCATGGCTGTTCAAGTATCATACTTTGACTAATTTCAATATCTAGTGTCACCTATTTGATTAATAAATCCTTTTCTCTAAAATTAACCATTATTTTCCGGACAACCTAATATATATATATATATATATATATATATATATATATATATATATATATATATATATATGTATATATATATATATATATATATATGTTGTCAAATGAAGAACATGTTTTCAGAATTAAATATGTTAGTAAAATCGCAGCGATCATGCAATTCTTCTTACAACAGGACTATCATAAAAGAGCATGTGAACTTCCGCAAAGCTAAACTTCAAGCTTGAATTATCAAGTTTCTGTATAATCAAAATCGACAATATTAGTGAAATCTCCATAGTTTTCCCGATAACTTTCGATTCGACTGCGAATCCTTTTCAGGTGGTGAGAAGTGTAAAGTTAGTAGTGGCAAAAATTTAAAGTAGAATGTGAAAACTAAAATATACAATAAATTGTATTCAATGATGGAAAATTGAAAATATATAGGAATTTAGAATTGATATATAGTTTGCTTGATGATTAAAATGTCGAATAAAATGTGAGGCGATGAAAATCCGGTGTATTTAAATCAACGACTATATGGGGAAATATTAGCTAAGCTCGCTGTTTTCGTGCTACGCGAGACATTATAATACGTTGTTGCTTCTAACGTATGGGGTTTCGAGAAATTATAACTTTTAAAAATTGTTTCGGTTGTCCCATTTTTTTTATTATCAATAAGGTTTGTTCTAAGATTGAGGGGGGCAGTTATTTTATTTTATTTTATTGAATGTTGATTATGGCGTTGGTGTCATTTCAACGCATAGTTAGTCAATTCCCTTGTATGTCCATGTATGTATTATTCTTATTTTTAGTTTGGGGGTTACATACTCTCTCTTTCTCTTTCTTTCTCTTTATTTCGCTCTCTCTCTCTCTCTACACACACACATATATATATGTATATATATACATATATATACATCTAGCACCATTAAATCACACAATTAAATTGTCAGATACATATATTACATATATATATACATATATATATATATATATATATATATGGTATATGTATATTGGCATATATATATGTGTGTATATATATATATATATGTATATATATATATATATATATATATATATATATATATATATATATAAGGCTATTTCGTTGTGTAATTGTCTGCGTTTGAATGCGTTTCACATTGACTCTGAAACGACCGAACCAAGTTCTATTGCAATTAAACACCAATATACACGTCATCAGTTTGAGAGTGTGCTTAGGTTTTGTATGGAAATGGCTTGCGAACTACACATCCTGTACCCCTTCCACGTAAATATCCCCGTCAAAACCGACAAGAAACAAAATCTCACCCTTACAGAGTAGAGATTCCCAGAGGCTAAAATGCCTTCTACTACAATAAGTTCTAAACTAGAACTACTAAACATCGTATGCTCCTGGGTTCCTTCTTCCCGACTTTTCTGGCATGCAGAATTTCACGTGTAATGTAAACAGACATCTTACTCCCTAATTCGCTGCATAGTATCGCTGCAATTAATGCCCCAGATGTTAGTACCCTACATCAAAGTGGCACTGTGCATTGTTCAGGGAAAAAATGCATATAAAAATATCCAAAATTGATAATAAAGTCCGAGTAAACAACGAGCAGTCGAATTTGGACATATATACACCTTAACATTAAAAGTGCAATTTAGAAGTTGTATCATCACACAAGTAGAAATTCTTCGCATATAAAATCAAATTTTAGAGCACAAACAACATTTTAGACTTAAAATAGAAGTCTTTATATAAAAAAACAATTTTAAAACATCGACAGTAAGTTCTCTACAGTGGATGTCGATTGCAATGTATTGTGGATTATCTTATGACAATGGATTAAAGAGATTTATAGGTTAATCTATACCATTAAAATATACGATTTGACGTACATGTATTTCATTTGTGGACCATTCTGAAATCCTCATTTTATTACAGGTAAAACTGTGCCCTTCTCTCTCTCGCTTTCTTTCTTTCTCTCTCTCGCACCCCCCCCCACACACACATATATATATATATATATATATATATATATATATATATATATATATATATATATATATATATATATATAGGATTTGTCTTTGGGGGAAAACTGATGGTCCGATTTCTATAGAAATTAGCATAAAGATAATTCATGTATATGGCAGCGGCCTTATAGTTTATTTTTTTCTATCGGAGTATCCTCGATAAGTATCGATAACGTATCTCTCTCTCTCTCTCTCTCTCTCTCTCTATATATATATATATATATATATATATATATATATATATATATATAATAAAAACTAATAGAGTTAACAATAGAAATTGTATGGGGTAGCTTATTTCGGTTTAAGTGTAGGAAGCAACATATTTTCATATGAATATATAATTAATGATAAAAAACATAAATAAGCGGCAATAACGAAATCAAAACGTTATATGGGCTTACTGCAAGGGTCAGGGCAAAAGAAATCACCATGGATTTCATAGAAACTTAAGAGGTTTGGCCAAATAAAATGGCTTTTATCTTACACATATCTCTTTCCCCAGAATAATTTCCCGATCCATCTGCTTCTCACACATCCAAATAAATAATCAACAAAAATAGTATGTAAATAAAGAGATGTATAAGCATGTAGATAGATATTTTTGTTGCTCTATCGATTTTAGAGCTGCCGTTTAATGCCAACATTTTCTCTCATAATCTCAGACATTTATTTTACGATTTTATTCCCTCACTTTTCCTTCTTTCGATGTTTTTCTTTTTTTAATAGACTTCACGTAAACTTTAACTATCTTATCTCGTCTTTTTCGTGTTAACCTTTCGAAAATTTAATCATAATCAGCCTTGAATATTCTTTAAAGCTCACACCCTAGTCCTGTTACGAATGTGTACTCGTGAATTATATCCTTTTTGTATAATATTAACGTCAGCTTCGAATCTCGAATTAAAAAAACACGCATATATATATATATATATATATATATATATAGATATATATATATATATATGTGGGTATATATATATATATATATATATATATATATATATATATATAACTTTGTTGTATATTGGCATTCGTATTAAAAATATTTTTTTCTATTAAAACAGCTTTGTTATACATGGACCAATAATTGGATTCACTGGCAAAAAATCTAGCTAACTTGCATTTTCTTTGAAACTATTTTTAATGGTTTCTGATGGGATACTTATCTTTAGTTAACTATTACCTTCTCTATACATGTAATTATATCCAAGCAGATATACTACATGATTTATACTTGCTCTATAATTGTGTACCATTCTTATAGTAAACACAGATATTATTCTATAGATCTATTCGCTATATACATATGCATAGAGGCTGCTGCAATGCCTCATCCTAGTTAAATCGCTTTATCTTACAGTCGTATACATTTCAAATGCAAGATCACTTTCCGCTAGGT
>NC_136492.1:114104518-114112018 GCF_053919585.1 Euprymna scolopes | reverse complement strand
ATATATATATATATATTAATCAATTTTCACCTCAAATAAGGCACAGTGCTACTTTAAAATAGGGGGCTACTATCGGGGATATAAATAAGTTGCAGGGGCATTATGAAGGGAGATTAGCAGAAAGACCTTTATTCACATTACACTTGAACATCTGTATATCAGTAAAGTTGCGAAAGGAAGGAAGGGAATCCCAAAGTCTTGCAGTTCTGGGGAAGAAACTATTGGAGTAAAAGCCTTTCTTACACCTGGAGATCTCTTCTGTACAGGGGTGGGATTTATTTGTTTGTCGGGATTGTCGGGGGTAGGCACGTCGAGGATGTACATGTGATTGTAGTTCGTCAGAGCATTCATCATTAAAGTACTTGTAGAACAGGCAGAGGGATGCGACATTTTGTCGATGTGATAGAGGCTGAAGCCTAGATGACAGGTCAGGATCTATCATGTTGGCGACTCTCTTTTGAACCTTGTCCAGGAATAAAAGACAAGCAGCAGATGCACCAGCCCAACTGTGACAACAGTACTCCACACCTGTGGGAATGGTGGCCCTATAGAAGTATAGGATACTTTCAGGTGTAAGTAGTTTTCTAGCATGGTAGAGAAAGCCCACCTTCTTTGCAGCTGCCTTGGCAATGCTCTCAATGTATCTATTCCAGTTCATTTTCACTGTAAACGCTAGGCCGAGGAGTTTATAGGAAGTACTTTCAGGTAATGTGTTTTTGGCTATTGCTATTTTTTGGTAGAGATAGTTTCTTTTAATTATTGAAGGAAACAAGCTTAGTCTTGGCAGCATTGAATGTGACCATACATTTTTGTCACCATTCCATTACAGATTGGAGGTCATCCTTTAGTGTTTCTGTCATTTTCTTAAATATGTGTTCATTTGTTTTCCCCGTGTACCTCTAGAGTGGTGTCATCAGCAAATATACCCATCTCCGAAACAGTTTTATCATGGAGGTCATTTATGAATATCAGGAGTAATAAAGGTTCCAGAATGGACCCCTGATGTACTCCCGCATTTATAGCATATTGCTTAGATTTACGACTGTCGATGACAACTTTGATTGTTCTCTTACTTAAAAAGGATTTAATTACATTATGTATCCTTCCAATGATATTATATTATATAATTTTCCTTAGAAGACCCTCGTTCCATACCCTGTTAAAAGCCTTAGATATATCGATGGATACGGCTCTACCCTCCCCTGATTTGTCCAGTGAACGGTATATATGTTCAGGGATTACAGTTAAGATGCCTGCTGTGGAACGGGCTTGCTTAAATCCATATTGTTTGTCGATCAGGTGTTTAGAAGCTGTTAGGTCTTGGGGCTTGATTAATGAAGGACTTAAATATTTTGACGAAAAGCAGGAGGAGGCTAATGGGGCGATAATTTTATGGGTCAGTTCTCTCATCGAATTCTTGATGACTGTACCACACATATATAATACACCATGAATCGGTGTATTACCGTGAATAATAATAATACTTGATAAATCGATGAAATGCCGTGTAAATAGAATCGATAACAGAAGACAAAATGTTAGAACAAATTAAACGTAATAATATTCGTACTGTCAGCGTAGCTTATCTTATTTTTGTGTGGATTTTGCCCAATTTTTGCTAAAAGAAAAAGATCTGAGTGTAATGTTTTATAAGTTGTTGACGAGATAATGATAACAGGACTGTCGATGCATTCGTTTTGTAAGAAAGAGAAATACTTTTTAGGTGTGCTCAATGTGTTTAGTCAAGATTCTGGATAAGCTTGTTTCCGTGTAGTGCCCTGAATGGTTTTCTTTACATCAATAATTATTGCCGTAAATATTGTTATATTATTCTTACATACTTATTGTTTTTTAATATCTTATAGGTGAGTACACGCGATTGTGTATTCAATATTCTATGGATAACGTGCATCTGCTAAGGCGCAGTCTATAATTTTGCGTTAACATTTTAAGCTCTGTTAATAGTTAAACGTCGTCGGATTTAATGAAGTCCTTTAGCGCATGATATCAATATTAATAAGATTCAACCATAGAAAAGAATAAGCTGTGTATATACTGAAAAGGTGGTATTTTTTTACAGTGTCAACTATACAGAATTCCTAATATAGTAAAAAATAAAAGAGTGCGTGAATAATATATATATATATATGCATAAATAATATGTCAATCGAAATATTTCGCGCGCACGTTACAACTATGAAAGTGTTAACATTAAAGTAGTGAACTGAAAAGTTATGTTCATATTTAAATCTGTTTTAATTATAGATGTTTACATAGGTATATATATATTTGTAACACACACATACATATGTACATATGCGTGAGTGTATATATATATATATATATATATATATATATATATATGTATATGTGTGTGTGTTTAAAGGTTATGACGGGTTTTTTGACGCATGAAAAACGATGTTATTTTTTGTATTTAATATTTTTATTGTAATTTTTTATATTTCAAGCGGACCTCCGCTCTTGGTCACAAAAAAGTATCAAAATATATGTACAGTATTGGAAGTTTCTTTTAAAATTAAATACCATGAAACATTACCCTTCGTAGGAAGATTATTTTTCCAGTGTTAATTAATCCCCGTATTGCTAAATAGTTTTACTGACATGAAATAACCATAGTAGCAATGTGATTAAAAAAGATCGTCAGTTGTTTATCGTTAAACACTGTATCGGGAATTAAAAACAAAACAATATATTTAATCATGGATGCAACGTTGATCAAATACTACCTCCCTTAGAACACATATATACTTTTTATACTAGATCTATTTTTCCTCCATATAAATTTAGGTTAACTAATTCATAAATAATTGCTTTCCTGTAGCCTCCGTTCACTTCCTCACCATTTTATGTGCCTATTCATAAAATAATGCATTTATAAAAGGTTTGATCGAATCAAATCTACTACTTATGGCCTCTTTCTTTGTTATAAGATTTTTTAAATCTATTTACATTCTTATTTATTTATACCACCTCGATAATTGTTTGGAAATAAAAATATCTAAGATATATATGAAAATGTGTATAAAATTAAAACTAATAAAAATATGTATATTTTTTATACATCATCCTATGTGTATTGTTTAGATATATACAGTTTTCGATATTTTATAAATTATTCATGTGGTTTTTGGATCTTTTCTATAATAGCTACTCTATTAAATTGTATATTAAATGAAACCACCAGCATACCGAGTAAATGTTTTTTTTAACTTTTTAAATATTTTATTCAGATTTTTTTAATCATTCTCATTATTACACTAAATATTGAGGGTATAAAATCTATCAGATATAGGGTAGCAAAAGCTATTCTAAAAAATCGGGTATCATGCTACCGTAAAACATATATAGAGCATGTGCTATTTCTGTGTGGCACACAAACACTCTTGAAAAGTGCAGCGTTTTTTATCACATATTTTATAAATAAATATTTCCCCTACATGTTATATATAAATTCATCAATGTAGTGTTTGTGCCTGCAGGTTCACACACATGTATATACATATATCCTTACAAAGTCTGGCCTTGATATAGAGGAGTATAAAACGTGTGGGTATGGTTTCAAATGATATGAAGGATCATCAAGGAAAAAATTGATTACAAATATTTCTTATATGTTATATCTTTCCTCTCATGGAAATAGCCTTCGACTATTAAATAGCCCTCATACACCCTGAAATGTTCTTTATGTATGAGAACCAAATACTAGAGATATAACATATAAAAATATTTGGAATCAAGTCTCCCCTTTGTTGTTAATTATGTTTTTGAAACCATAGCAGAAAGTTTTTATTCTCCCTTCGATCCAAGCCAGTAGTTTCGAAGATATATCATATATTTTCTAATTCATATGCAAGTATAGGGAAAAATGGATATGATTGAAAACTTTACGGCTGTACAAAATGTCAAAAAAGTTTCTGCATGACTGACCATTCTCTTAATGTACGACGATAAATGACACATGTTACATAACATGCTACAAAACTCGGGGTATTAGCTTTCCAACAAGCTTTTGTTTGTAAAATTTTGATCAGTAGTCGCTATGATTTGGAACTTATAATATTGCTCCCAAAAGAGGGTGTATATCGATATATCTGTTCTGGTAGCCAAAGTAATTGAACGGTTTATATTTTTGCTGCTTATTAGAGAACCCTAAATAAAAAATGTCCGGCCTTTTGAAAATTAAAATACTATTCTTTAATTAAAATCCGATGACACTAGGTAAAAAAAATTATATTTTATAAGCAATAAATATGCCAACGAGTTTTTACATTTATACATATATAGTGTACTGGCAGGCCTGCTAAAGTTTTACTGCTATAGGATTAATTTTGCGTAGGTTCTTTTGCGTAGTTGTCTCTCCTGTGGTCTTGCCAGTTCAATAATCTACGTCTCTTTCCACACACACACACACACACACACACACACACACACACACACACACACACACACACACACACACATACATAAAATATATATATATATATATATATATATATATATGAGTGTGGGCGCGCGCCTGCGTGTCTGTTTTGATTTACAATTGAACAAAGTTGCACATGTGAACATATGTGAATACGTATGCATCGTAACAAATTATATAACTCATATCATGATATAGTAAGAGTTAAATGATATATATACACACATATGTCTTGTATACACACACAACCGCACGCACAGCTATATATATATATATATATATATATATATATATATATATATATATATATGTATATATATATATATATACAAGGGAGATTGAAAAAGATTGTGGCAGAGATAAACAGATAAGCAGTTCGTCCCGGAATAAAAATCCCTAAAAACATATCTGATATTTACTGCGGGATTACTATCTACAGCAAGGTTTATACTAATGCTGTTCCTTTTTAAAAGCTGTAGAATTAATAAATAAGGAACAAGTTTAATAACCCTGGGATGCATGATCTGTTTTCAATAACACCGTTATCGTTTTGTTGGATCTTATTTCCTTAAAAATGTTCGAGAAAGAAAGAGAGAAAGAAACCGAGTCGGAGAAAAAAAACGAGGCGGGATAGAGCCTTTCTTTCGTCCCTATTAACATACGGTGCAATTCTATTTCCACAAACGCTTCAGTCCCAAAAGGGTTGTACATTTCCCTGGCCAGATATCATTTCCGCACTCACAAACCTGGACAGTGACCAAAAGAAATGATTGAAGAAATCAATCGGAACTGTAGCGAAATTAAGTACAGGTTCGAGAAGATATACGCGCCTCCCCTATACATATATATATATATATATATATATATATATATATATATATATATAGATATATAGATATATAGATATATATATACACTTATATACATACATACATATATATATACACACATATACATATACATTTATATCTATATACATAAATATATACTTATATATACATATATATACATATATATATGCATATATATATGCATATATATATATATATATATATATATATATATATATATATATATATATATATATATATATATATATATATATATATGGGGAGAGCAGACGTAGCCTCAGATCGGATGAGAATTCTTGAATGTCTCGCTTACCAATATGTTATTGTCATCGAATAGTGAAATCTGTAAACATTCACCCAAATCGATTCTGTTCTTTAGTATGCGACTCAGTTCTCCGCATGGGAGCTTTACATGTTTACCCGAAGTGAATTCCTCCCACGTGCATTCTTGGTTACATTGCACTTTAAGTTCTATAAAAAAAATTTTATACAATGGCTTGAATAAAACTTTAAAGTCCTAAAGTCAAGTATCATGAATTAATTGAGATTTAAAGAATAACTATTAATTCTGAAGTCGTTCCACTCATACAAAAATTCACTGCTGATTTTACATGCCGATTAGTCCTCCTGTACTCTAATATCTAAAAGAGCCTTGTGATGTTTGGCCGTATAAAGCCTTAGCTTTAATCAAAAACTACTATTAACACTTTCATCCGATTTCATCGATGTTCTATACAGATTAAAAAAATTCAATGGAAACCCCATTTAAGAACATTTGTGTTAAACTTTAGAAAGACTGCCCAGCCGTTTTGCAATCAATACAGAATAATGCCCCTATTATGTAACCATAAAGTATTATATATTTATATATATATATATATATATATATATATATATACATATATATATTTATATATATATATATATATATAATTTAGTAATCTATCTGGTATATTAAGCAATTTTCATTTAGCTGTGATTGTCTTTATTAAATATTACAACCTAAAATATTTTGTAAGACCGATAATCACTTGATTTGCATACCAGTAGATTTATTGCATTACATTTTTCTGAAGTTTATATATATATATATATATATATATATATATATATATATATATATATATATATATATTGCCGATGATTTCCGATTTAATGGACAAAGATACTTTTTTTATATTTAGAGGAAACAAATAAGATTACAAAATTACTTGTATTAAGCCAAAATTTATTCATGGAAACATACTCTAATCAAAAGTTTTACTAATAATGTAAAGTTTCGTCCTGTTTGAAAGTGTTGTAAAAGGGCATTTATAATTAACATTTTCATCAGGAAAATATTTTGTATAGATTAATATTTAATTAGAAATTAATAAATGCTAAATTACACCATGATGATATTTATTCTTTCTGGACGCTGTGTTTATTCATTTTAGTAAAACAGTGATTTAACTCATTTATTTGCTGCAGCTTATTATCGTCATTTTTTACTTCTTGTTTTATGATGTTTTGGCCAACTATCCACCTGGCCTTCCGTAAGTGGTTAACCCGAATGTAGGAAAATGTCGACAAGAGTTCCAAAAACCTTATATTGTCTTCTCTTCTAACATATATCTAGATGCGACTGGGGACCGCATGTGAATTCCATACTCCAATGAAGTTTCCTTTTTCGGAGGAAACCGTTTAAACCTAAAAAGCCACTCATTGTACAAGAGACACTTCACGTAGAACCTATTAAAAAAGTGTAATTCAAAGGCAAATTGTCTATTATAAAAAACCTAGAGGCAACTGAAATTAGAAATACATTACCGTCTAATATTATTATTTAATACCGAAGTAATTGTAAACATAGGTTTAAATTATCGTAAACAATATTAACCAAATGAAAATAAAATTATACATATATATATATATATATATATATATATATATATGTGTGTGTGTGTGTGTGTGTGTGTGTGCCTGTGTGCTTACAGTGGTGTGTGTGTGGGGGGGGTTTATTTCAACCTAGGAAATGTTTGCGTAAATAATTACAAGGATATTTCTATAGACGGGATAAACAAATTATCATTTCTATGTAATATTTACCAACATATCGAACACTTTACTCTTCCATGTTTTTTTTTTCCAAATATGCATTTTAATATAATATAATATAATGTAATGTATGTATATATATATATATATATATATATATATATATATAAA
>NC_136492.1:114024518-114099518 GCF_053919585.1 Euprymna scolopes | reverse complement strand
CCTAAACATTCCACTACTGTATATATATATATATATATATATATATATATATATATATATATATATATATATATATATATATATATATATTAGAATATGCCTTTGGACACGATATACATTTTAATTTCTATTTCACCTGTCGAACGTTATGAATGTATTTACATTTAACATTTTACGGAATCACTGAACTATAAGGAAATATATTAACAGTATATATTTCTACAATTCCTCCGTCTGATTAACAAAACATGTTGACAATAGTAAAGACAGATAACAAATCCGTTATATAGATGAATGTAAAAATAATTAGAGGATTTTACTGGTTAGAAATTATATCTATAAATATGTCAGAAAGGTCCGCTCTGAAAATAGAGCTATATTGAGAAACCATATTTTTAATTTTCTTATATTTTAATATATTTTAACAAGAATTATTGAAATGTAACTTTCGGAACAGTCAGCATAGCCTGTTTTAATATGTTGTTGTGTTTAAGCAAAATATTTAGTTATATATTTTTTGTTGTTTTTTTTTCAAATGAATTTTGTACACCAAATTGCAATGAATAGTATTATCTTTTGTTACTTTCAGAGTCGTTTATTCGTCTAGTGTATATATAAAACACGTATATGGATAGATATTGGTAGATTTCTGTTGTCATATGTTTTTGAGTCATTACCCCACCCACAAGTGTACTTGATGCCACTCCGAAGAGAGAACGGACAATGAATCCTGCCAACACCTAAACAATGACCCATAAATCGAACCAATGAAAATGATTTCACATATGCCACAAGAGGCGCTACGAGTCTGTCTCATTGCTTTGAGGACCGGGGACAAGGCAATAAATGATCGATCGTTGTTCGATCCAAAGATCCTCTTTTGTCTAATTGTGCTCTAGGTTGTCGTGTCACCGTGGGGTGGAAAGGCGGCTGGCGTAACTGGTTTATCCAGTACCACGTGTAAACCACTGAAAATCTTTAATACTAATACTTACACGAGATTGAACCATCTAAACGAATGTCACTATTTAATACAATGGTTCAACCAAGTGTCTACACACATATACATAAACAGCTAGAAAAAATTCGCAAGCATAAGGGACTGGTCACAAGCGTATTCGTCTCAGTTGATAATAGTATATATATATATATATATATATATATATATATATATATATATATATATATATATATAACTACTTCATTTACTCACATAAAATTAATATACGAAAGTATAAATTTAAGTGCAAACTTTAAGTATTTACTTCAAAAGTGCTCAATATGTAGGTAGAGCTAGTTAGTAACTAATAAAATAAATCGGGCGATTAAGCTACACTGAATATTCCGCGTTTCATCCACTCTAGGACTCACATAAGCCTGAAAAGTCATAGAGTGGATGAAACGCGGAATATTCAGTGTAGCTCAATCGCCATATATATTTCATAACTTACAATATATATATATATATATATATATATATATGTGTGTGTGTATATATATATACATATATATATATACATATATATATATATATATATATATATATATATATATATATACCTGTTTATATTTTGAATAATAATCCATCTGAGTTCCGATCATAGGGAAAATATTTTAAAGTAAGATTGTATTATTTACATTTTTATTTTAAGAATGTTTAGATGAGATAAGTTATTTGGTAACGTCGGTTTACAACTAGATGTTAGGGAAGCGTGTTAGGATTCATGTCTAGCTCTCTGCAACCGATCTATATACATAAATCAGATAGATTCGATGTAGAGAGATTAATAGTGATATGAAAACGAGTCTGTATTTTGACGTTTTAAAGCGACGGTACTGATTAATTATCTCATTCAATCCTTCATAAAATAAATTAATATATATATATATATATATATATATATATATATATATATATACATTTTTGAAGTGAAATTTTGTGAGGTTCCTTCATCTATAGGGTTTCCATGTCTACCATCTCTACATTTGCTGAAGTCAGTGAGACATGGAAAGTAAAAGTCAAGATAATTGATTACCAGAAATCATATATTAATGGAATTTGAAGAAAAGGATATGAAGCTTTTAGATCCAAAATGCGTGGTAAAATCCATGGTGATTGTTCTTTAAAGCAGTGAGGTAATAATATCCAAACTGTATATTGGGTAGTCTGCATAGCTGAGTATAAATCCTGGTCGGGCATAGGTGTAAGGAGCGTAAATGATGAGGAGAGGAGGTAATAATGAATGGATACCCCTTCAGTATTACCTCCTCTCTTCACCACTACGCTCCACCCCAGTAATAATATAGGTTTCTAATAAATAGCCTCCCACCAGACTTTAAAATTCTTCTCACTGGACACATAAAGAAGAATTTTTCCAGAAATATGCCCGACCCGGATTTATACTCAGCTATTCGGATTAGCCAATATACAGCTTGGATTTAATTACCTCACTGTTTTAAAGAAAAACCACCATGGATTTTACCACGAATTTTGAAAGTTGGGCCCTGGATGGAGCCCTGATGGACTCCAACATTAATACTGTGGGTTTCTGATTTCTGCGGATCAACCACTACTCTTATTAAACCTATCGGAGAGAAATGATTTAATGACTGAGAAAACCTTTCTAGTGATAATGTAGCTGGAAATCTTGTGAAGTAGGCCTTTATGCCATACCTTATCAAACGCCTTTGATATATCAAGAACAATTGCCCTGGAAAGGAAGCCTTTGCCAAGAGATTCGCTAATCCTATGAGATATAACCGTTACTACACCTGCTGTAGATCTTGCAGAGCGAAAACCATAGTGCATGTCACTAAGAAGGTTGTTTCTGTTGAGGTGGTTGACTACTTCTTTATTTAATTTGGATTCCAACAACTTACTGATGACACACAGAGATTATTGGTCTGTATTGAGAGGGAGATTACTTATAACCTGAATTATTAAATACAGGGCAAACTGATGAGGCTTTCCAGTGTGTTGGAAAGCACTTCTACTTAAGGCAACGCTTAAACAGTTTTGTAAGTATGGGCGCAAGTTCTGGTTGGAGCTTTTTCAGCACTATAATTGGAATGCCGTCAGGGCCAGTTCCTTTACTGGAATCAAGGTTCTTGATTAGCTTGGCGACCTCACGCACATATATTTGTATGTTGCATAGCGAGTTATCTGTAATAGGGGAAAATACAATGAATTGATTGCCTTTGTCGCATAGAGTAGAATTGACTGCAATGTCCTTGTCAAATAAGCTGGCCTTGTCTGATACTTACGAGGTGACCTCAAATCCATTGATGATGGTTGGGATAGAACCCACTCTTCTGTTCGGGATACTGCTTGCTATTTGCAAAAACTGGTGGGAACCAAGCCGCTGTTCAGCTACTTTGAGTTTAACGGAGTGTGAATATAGCTCTGTTGCATTTTTTATTACTCTTTTACAGTGGTTGCTGGCATTCCTGAAAGCAACTTTAGTCTCAGTGCATCTATTATATTGGTAGCTATGGAAAAAGTGATTTCTGTGCGCGATGGCAGCAGCACATTCTGGGGAGAATCATGGCTGCCTGTTAGGTTTTTGTTGGAATATTTTTGAGGGTATGAATCTGTCTATGCCTGCAATTAACCATTAGTTCAGGTCTGATACTATGGAGGACACCTTCTTACTAAAAATGGAATGCAGAGGTAGATCAGATATGAATGTACGGAAGCTATCTCACTCAGTCATAGAGTATCGATATACAGTACGGTGGAGAGGTACGTCTGAAGACTTATTTCATTTCGTTTTTATCTTAACTGCTACAACAGAATGGTCGGAGGATCCCAGAGGAGATAGAACGGAACATGAACATAGCTCAGGCGAAGTTGTTAGGAAAAGACTAGAACGCTTGCATACTGACCGGTAGTATCGGGCATACGGGTGGGTTCGTGAAAAATCTGAGTGTGATCATAGACAGTGGCAAAATAATGACAGAACCTCCCCTCGTCATCGGTTTTATTTGAGTGGGTCAGCCATTCCATATTATGGACATTGAAGTCACCGCAAAGGTTAATATATAACGAAGGATGAACAGATAGGATGTGGTCAATTTTTTTTTACACAGAGATCACCACTTATCAAGGCCCAGAAGCCACTCAGGGGTAAGGGTTATTTAAAGTCCATTACGTTAGTGTGGATATTTGATGAAGTGTTTAATTAAGGGGGCGGTTCATTAGGAATTTGTTAACATTGGACTTGAAGACATCCAAGTTGTAGTCCGGTGGGATACAGGCAGACGGAACATAGTTCCACAGGCGTGCCGTTCTAAGAAAGAAGCTTTGTTCATGGAATCCACGTTTTGATTTAGGCACAGATATAGAGTGGGGGAAATTTTTCACAGTGGATTCGGCTAGACGGGTGTTTTTCGTGAAAGATTGGCGAGGGGGACCAGAGATTGGAGTTAAGACGAACGCCTGCCATGGAAATAACGATAAAACAAGGATAGGCTCGCAACGTCTCTTCTGTGGGAGAGAGTTTGCAGGGTAGAGAAAAGGGCATCCCCCATTAAGCCACGAAGTCTATTTTGTACTCTGTCAAGGCAGGATAGGCTGTTTTTGGCAGCTCCTGCCCAGATATGGCAACAGTATTCCATCCTTGGACGTACTTGCCTTTTATATATAGAAAAATTGCATCAGTAGTGAGATATCTTCTGGATCGGTAGAAGGATCCCGCCATCTTTCCAGCGACCTTGACAATAGACTTGATGTACGTGTTCCATTTCAGATCAGGAGTAAAGTTCAAACCCAGAAGCTTGTCAAAACACGGGGCCTCACCCAGACGAGAGCCATCCATCATAATTGATGCCAGATGGGGATCAGAGCGTTGATGATGTAAGGATAGGAGTTTGGTTTTATGCCAGATATGTTCTTAAAGATAGTAACCCCACTGTTGTGGGGGCGATAAAAGGCAAATATAAATGCAGTGGTGTAAGCTAGTGCAACCCGGAAGCACATATAAGGTAAATTAGGGTCTTCTCTGGGGATATCCCTACCACATGGAAAACCATATTGATGTAGGAACATATTCTATGCCCATGGCGATCTTGGGTGCCAGATTTAGATGTTAAGTAAGAGTACCCTTTAATTATGAATTCGTCTTGAGAAGTGGTTGGGCCTATGCAAGTTTCACTTAGAAAGAATATGTCGGGTTTCGTCACTTGAAATTGTGTTTCAACCTCTGGAAGGTTGGAACGTAGACCCCTGATGTTGGAGAAGAAGACCTGGTAGGACGGGTCTACGTTGAAGAATGGGGTTCTATTATTATTTGTGTTTTTGGGGTTTTTTTTTAGATTTGTCATGTTGAGGTTTTGGGATTTGTGGAACAGGCCGTTAGACTTTGTTGGAGCAGGACAGAGACGGAAAGTAAGAGAGAAAAGTACACTTTTTTGTAGGACATGATAAGGTAAAACCTAAAAATTACCCACTAGTATGGCATCAGGAAGCCCTAGCAGAAACTACTGTATGGTCCAGAATCTATTCACCAAATTGCAATACAGCAGCCCCGGTAGTTTGCACCTGCTTATAGGACAGCCTCCTTAGTGGTTATCCAATGTACGAGCCCCTAGCTATCAGGCGGGTAAATTCAGCTCAGATGAAACGTTTACCTCCAGCACCCTTACTAGTGACATGGCCACAAGGATAGACATAGAAAGAGAAATGTTCCTACATGTCAGGCTACTGTTTACAAAGTACTACCGACGCGTGAAACAGCTTTTTCTTCACGCTTTGTCAGAAAAAATCACTCATTGGAAATGAGGACTGAATGACAAAATAGGAGAAGCGAGAGTTACTGGAGCTGCCGATAACACATCCACATGCATTATATACGCTCCATTTAAAAAAGGGGGGAGTTTAGAAGGACTTATTAATATCGACTTAGGACAAGTCCGTTGTCCCATTACCAGCTAGGGTAGTACTTGAAGATAATCTTCCCTCCCATATTAATGCATAGATACTTTTTGCCTTTATCTGATATGAGAATGCCCGACTGTTTTAGCTACACCCCTTAATAAATATGATATTATGGAACATTTATCAAATTGGAAGTCTGATTATTTTTAACTAGTTTAAAAATCTGGTTAAGAAGTGATACCCTTAGCGTTAACTTTAGACTCGCTAAAAGTAATGCATACTTTATATATATATATATATATATATATATATATATATATATATATATATATATATATATATATATATATGCATATAAAACTCTCGCTCAGTAATGTTTTGAACTTGTAAATTTAAAATTTTGTTATCCTCATACACTGTGCGAAATCTGGGTTGCTGTCCTTTTCTCATACTCATACTAATTATGTAAATAGACACGCTATGTAGATGTAAAAAAGTTGCGCAGATTCACAGTACGGTTCGTAATCATTGTGAGAAAATGCTAAGTAAATGTTGAAATTCATAAATATTTAAAAACGCGTTCTATTCGTTGGATTAATTTAAATTATGCATGACACATTTTTTTTAAATACACTGAACATGAAACGTTTAAAATACTCCTAAAATAAACGTAATATACTAGGATTTATTATACTTGAATTTTTCCAAGAAAATGCTTCATTATATTTAAAATAGTGTGGGAAATCCAGCCATTCACATTTAATAACACGGTTTACACTTCTCTTCAATTAAATATTCAAGAAATACGGTGGTCACTGGTTTTTAATAGGATACTAAGTATTTGCTTATCAAATATCATGAGATATTTTGAATTATCACTAACTTCTTAGAATAACTCATTTCAAACTAATGTGTCATTATGATGATACTAATATAAAATATACATATTTTATATGAAGTAAATATATTTTAATCGTATATATTTAAACTATTCTACTGATTAAATCATACATTTTTGTATGTGCAGAAAAGGTACTAAACTTGATTAAACATTTTCTATAATCTGCAAATCTCTTAATAAACGTATATTAATTATTCAATCTCCTTACTCTATTACAAAACCATTCTTATACATTGCAGTTTAAGAAATTACATAAATATTATATCAGTTCGTAGTTTCTCTATGTTTCTGCATGTTCCCATTCATTATTTTGGACACCTGACCGAAGATCATTTTATAACCAATCATATTAGCTTATTTGTCAATGTTTTAATATAGTAATGTTTCATAAAAAACGGGTATATTTTCAGTTAGAATTTTAATGTTTTTATTCATCAATGATACTTAAATAATTTAAGACCACATATCTATCTTTAAGCATAAGTCAACTTCTCTATATAAATAAAATGAACTCATTTCCCCCTCTGAGTTTGACCGTAATAGGATTAAAAATCCAGACATTTCATTCGAGTGTTTTATGCACGCTCTGCAGCACAATACCTCTGGTGTGTTATAGGCATATTACCTATCAACTGACTCGATAATCTTAGACCCCCTATATTTTTTTTCTGCAGAGAGTTCCCGGCCAAAATCTGTTACAATCAGTGGAAGTGGTAAAATCTTTTCACTCTATTAGATGCATACTCCCCTCCGCAACCACTTAACACCGTTGCAAATAGGGGAATTTACGAGGAAACACCGATTTGAGTTTTTAGTTGCTTACAAAAAATGGATTGGCATTTTTCCGTTCGGTGAAACGCAACTTCCGATTACAACTATTCTGTGGGTTACTAAGGCAATTTTTATATGTCTTTTTATTTTATTTTTCCCTTTTTCACACGCCTTTTTCCTTTCTGGTTGTGGGGGTCAGAGAGTCGATGTGTTAATTAAACGAAAGGAAGAAACCTTGGATTACAGGTTTTAGAACAAACCCTACCAGTCAGTCACGAGCGTTCTTTACATGTAAAAACGATTACTCGATTTAATATTTTATTCAGTGTATTTTCCTTCGGGTATGTTTTCATGTTTTTTATGTGATAGTAGGGGGAGAGCTAACTTCTTCTTTTCGGATTACTTACGTATTCATTTTTTATCTCTATAAATTGAATTTCTGGGAGTTTTATTAACTTAATTAGTACTACGCTATGGATATGGAATCAGGCGAAATTCCAATTGGTAAAAAGCTTCTACAACGAACACAATACCAAAATAATATATGCATAACACACTGTTGTACTTACACCTAACAATTATACGGTTAATAATACTTTTTTTGCAGGAAACAAACCAACATTAAAAAGAATAAAATCTGTTAAACATATTTTGTTCTGGTTTTATTTTTTTCCATGTATATTTCTTGGAGATTGTTTTGTTTATTAGATTTTATTGCAGAAAAAAAACAACAATAAATAACTAAATAAAAATTATTAAAATACCACAAACATTGTTGCAATTTACACGGTAAGTTTCTTCGGGTGTTCCTTTCTTTTTTCTTTTTCCCCCATTTGTATTCTTTCCAGTTCGTTCTTTTTGTTTGTTTGTTTGGTTGGTTGGTTTTACCGGTAGTCTGCTGCTGACGCCGATGATTGCCGGTCTCGCACTATCAATGCTGGACGGGAATTCACGCGAATTCGGGGACAATTATGCAGAACTACCTTAAATTTCTTCATGTTTTCTCTTTTTCTTGGGTCCTAAACACCTACAAATTATTTTTTTACACCCTTTCTTATATTTTCCCAGTTTTTGCCATTTTTTCTTTCCATTTTAAACGCATAAAACAGATAAAAATAACATTAAACATATTTGGGTCCTTTTGCTTGCCAGGGGGGGGGAGACAAATAAATTTCATTTTTTCGCCATATTGAACAAATTCAACATAAATCATTACCACTTTATTTCGTTTACAAAATATAATCTGCTGTTTGCCTTTACAGAAAATTTACTCCCGTCATATATTAGCTAAACCAGGGGGGGGCATTTACATAAAAGCGAAAGTGTGCGTGTATGTGTGTGTATGTGTGCGTGTGTGTTTGTTTCCTCGCTTTTTCTTGTGTATGTCCGCGAATGATTTTGCTTGCAAACCTAGGTCACCTGTTTATTTCGCTTCATAAACATTCATATAACACCCTTATGAGTTCCTCTCCGTCGTGGCCCAGATGGTTGTGTTACTGGCCTTTTTCCCTTTTCGTTTCTACCTTCGCCTCAAGGCTTCGGGGTTCAATCCGACCAAAACTTTATTTTTTTCTTTACACCTCTTTTTCCCACATATAAACACCTCCAAACACCCGGCCAACACCGGGTAGCCGCGCTAGTAATTAATATTATAAAGTTTAAAATACAATGTAATGTTATTTTTCATCTTTAATTTATGTACTAATCTTAGTAATTTATCTTTTGCACACATTCAAATTAAATAACATACTTTTCATATCTAATATTCGTATTAACTATAGTAATTTCTGTGCTTTCCTATATATTTATGACATGTAAATAATGTTATTAAATTTGTAGTATACATATATTAGTTCATTGATTAAAGTTTAAGGAGCTGATTAGCTCGAAGTGCATTTTGAATGGCAATATAAGATGTGTTAATACCTAATTGTTTAAGTATTTACACACACACACGTATGCATATATATATATATATATATATATATATATAGAGAGAGAGAGAGAAAGAGAGAGATACATAGATAGATAGATGGATAGATAGATAGATATATAGATATAAGAGCAAGCAGTAAATACTCATAAATGTTATATTTTAAATAACATAATCATAATTGTTATATCTGAATTAATAGAGAAATTATGTTTGTTTTGTGAGCATTATGTTTGTTTTGCGTTCAGTTTTGTAATCTAATATACGATGGGCGGGCCATAAGTATTACTCCTGACCCACTTCCAGTTGTCTGATGTAGCTGAAATTTTTGATATGCAATGATCTATATCTCCAGGGATTATGTGGCAAATTACAGCTTTGAACTAATTGTGGTTTCTGTTTTAGAGGTATTTGAACTGATTCAGGTGTGAAATTGAGCCTGTTGAATGTCGAGCAGTAATCCGGTTTTTGTATTTGAAAAGACGCACACCACAGAAGACTTTTGATGAAATAAAATAAACTTTTTGTTATAATGCCCCATCATATGTCCTCGTAAAACGCTGTGGAAACAGCTCCCCGACCTGGTCGCCCCCTTCTGCCATTGATGAGGCATCTGTCCGTCAAGTTGATGCTGCCATTTTGGAAGACCGGCGCATTACTATTCACCAAATAGCCCAAGATGTCAGGATTAGTACAGGGTCTGTGGAAACTATCATTCACGACCATTTGCATATGCAAAAGGTGTCTTCCAGATGGATCCCCAAGTTGCTCACACCATTCCAGAAGCGGGAACGCGTCGAGTGCTCGAGGATGAATTTGGAGATGTGCCAAGAAGATGAGTCAAAGTTTTTCAAAAGACTGATTACACAGGATGAAACCTGGGTCGATCAGTATGATCCAGAGACCAAGCCCAGTCAATGCAGTGGAAGCATTTGAACTCTCCAACTCCAAAGAAGGCAAGGTTGTAGCCCTGCGCTGGCAAGGTCATGCTAACAGTCTTCTGGGACCAGGACGGAGTAGTGATGACAGATTTCCTGGCAAAGGGTATCATAATTACAGGAGCCTATTTTGCTTCACTTTTCAGGAAAATTAAGGGAAGCTATCAAACTCAAGAGGCTGGGCAAGATCAGCAAAGGTATTCTCCCCCTGCAGGACAACGCTCCGGTCCATAACTCGCATGTCGTCAGATCAGAAGCACGGGCGTGTGGTTATGAAAGCCTTCCCCATCCTCCCTACTCTCCTGGCCTTGCACTCTCTGACTTTCACCTCTTCTCAGCCATGAAATTGTTTTGGAAAGGAACGCTTTTCCCAGATGATGCAGCCTTGATTTCTGAAGCCAAATCGTGGTTGGTGGACCAACCTGGTGTGTTCTACAAAAACGGTTTCACGAGCTGCATCTAACAATGGGAGAAATGCATAACTCTGGGGGGTTCCTATGTAGAGAAAGACTAATAACTGTGCCAAGTTTCGTTGCTCTACTACTATGGGGAGTGGAGCAGGGGCATTACTTATTGCACGCCCCTCGTATAAAACTCACTATGTATGTATGTGTATGTGTATGTGTATGTCTCCGATTTTCATATTGTATCTCCTCCTAGACAGATAATCATTTAAAAACATGCAATAGCTCAAAAGATTGAATTTTTGATGCAGAATTTTATTAGGGACATTTAATCGATAAAGATAACAGATAAGGGCTTCAAAAAAAGGTTCAAACTTGAAAGCCATAACACACGACGAGCGTAGCACAATGGTGTCATTCTGCGCATGCGCACATCGAGTAAAAGAGTAATATATGTATTTAGATATTTCACGGTGCTATTGAAGCCATTGCCCCTTTGGTGCAGCGGGTAACGTGACCAATTACTAGCATAGGTGTGCGTTTTCGATCTCCATCAGTTCATTTTTTTTTGTTGCTTTTCATTTTCTTGATTTTCAAGTGTTATATAATAAATACCCGAGAAAATTTTAATAAAAATTACAGAAGACTGTTTTTCATTTACGTAACGAAAATGTCATATTCAAAATATATATGATATACCAGTTTATTTTTTACATGCCTAAAATCACGTAAATAGATCAAGTAATTACATTTGTATTAGATCTACTCATAAACTAATTAACCGATTATTAAGAATATTACATGTTTGTGGATGTTTATATATTTTTATGTCTTGGATTTAACTCTAAACAAATTAACCGGTAATTAGGACTTTTAATTATGTGTATATGTTTATATATTCTTATGTATTGGAATCACTCTAAAACTAATTAGCCGATCATTATGAATTATAATTATGTGTATATTCTTATATACTTCTATGTATTAGATTCACTCCAAAACTAATTAACCGATCATTATGAATTTTAATTATATGTATATATTTATATATTTGTATGTATTGGAATCATTCCTAAAGTAATTACTCGATCATTATGAGTTATAATTATGTGTATATGTTTATTTCTATGTCTTGGATTCACACCCAAACTAATTAACCGATCATTATGAATTTCAATTGTGCGTATATGATTATATATTTTTATGTATTAGAATCACCCCTAAACTAATTAACCGATCAGTATAGATTTTAATTCTGTTTATATGCTTATATAGTTCTATGTATTGGATTTACTCCTAAACTAATCAAACGATCATCATAAATTCTATTTATATGTATATGCTGATATATTTCTATCTATTAGAATCTATCTGCAACTTATTAACCGATCATTATGAATTTTAATTATGTGTATATGCTTATATATTTTTATGTAATGGATTCATTCGTAAACTAATTAACTGATCATTATGAAGTTTAATT
This sequence comes from Euprymna scolopes, assembly GCF_053919585.1. Taxonomy (NCBI): domain Eukaryota; kingdom Metazoa; phylum Mollusca; class Cephalopoda; order Sepiida; family Sepiolidae; genus Euprymna; species Euprymna scolopes. The sequence continues at coordinate 114,087,213 of NC_136492.1, read as the reverse complement.
ATGTATATATGTTTATATATTTGTATGTATTGGAATAACTCCTTAACTAATTAACCGATCATTAAGAATATTAATTATGTGTATATGTTTATATATTTCTATGTATTGGGTTCACCCCTAAACTAATTAACCAATGATTATGAATTTTAATTATGTGTATATGGTTATATATGTTTTTTATATTGGAACAACTCTTAAGTTAATTAACCGATCATTATAAATTATAATTATGTGTATATGTTTACATATTTGTATGTATCGGATTAACTCCTAAACAAATTAACCGATCATTATGAATTTTAATTATGTGTATATTGTTATATATGTTTATGTATTGGAATAACACTTAAAGTAATTAACCGATCATTATGAATTATAATTAAGTGTATATGTTTATATATGTGTATGTATTGGATTTACTCCTAAACTAATTAACCGATCATTATGAATGATTAGCATAGTATGTACTTTTATATTTGTGTTATTGGGTCCACTCCTATACTAATTAGCTGATCATTAGAAAGTTAATGTATTATATGTTTGTATATTTGTATTGTCATATTCCAAAACTCACACACAGTTATCAGTTTTTAATGTATTTATATACAAGAACTCCTATCAAAGTAATAAGGTACTTGTGTAGTATAGTACTTATAAAAAAACGAAGAAAATCTTACCTGTAACATGCATAAAAGTTATAAAAATCGAAAATCACGTTCAATATTCGAGTAGTATGACTTACATATGAGAAATAAGATGATATTTACTATATAACTCAGAGAACAAAACACAAAATTCTTAACGCTGGCGTACAGAAAATGTAACACAACAAAAAATTACATAAACGTATCGAGTTTTTTTCATTTTTACATTAGAAAAAATGTATTTGCACAGTATCCTATCCGAGAAATAAGGTAGTTGTACATTATAGTACCCATATGAAAAACAAAGGAAATCTTACCTGTGGTATACATAAAAGTAATCCAAACTGAAAATTATATAATATATTCGAGTAGTATGACATTTATATAAGAAATAAGGTGCTTCTTTAATATTGTACTCTATTATAAAAACAAACTCTCACCTCTGACATACGGAGAAATTCGCACAAATGTAAATTATGTAAAATCATCGATTAGTGTCATCTATGTATTAAAAATAAGTTACTTGTGCATTATCCTACCCAAGAAATCAGGTACTTGTGTAGTATAGTTCTCATAGGAAAACAAATGGAATCCCAACTGTGACGTGTATAAAAGTAATTAAAACCGAAAATCACGTTATATAATCGAATAGCATGACATTTAAATGAGAAATAATGTGCTTCTTCATTATAGTAATACATGAAACAACAAACAAACAAAACTCTATCCTAAGAATGACAGGCATGTTCAAAATTTTTCTCATTGTCTTATACAGTCCCGAGCAACGCCGGGTGGCCTTACTAGTAAAAAGTAATAATGTAATGTTTTTCGGTTCATTATTTTAATTAAAAATAAACTACTCGAGCTGAGACAGAAACCAAAACATAAAAATAGTGAGTCAAGGACGATTATCATGAAGCCAGCTTGATACGCTTTAACCTGCCTATTCTTTAAATCATGAGCCTGTCATGTAAACCGTTAACGCCTGCATATTCCTCGAACAGTTATTAAATATACAAAGGTCTGACTACACCTCCACGTAATAAATTTTCGTTATTCATCCCTTAGTGGCTATTACTTCAGATGAGAATAGACTAAATTTTTTACACACATCTACATACACGAGATACAAAAAATATTACCTATACGCCAAACCTCATTAAGTATATAGCTTGAGAAGAATCCTCCCGAATTCCTCCTTATATATATATATATATATATATATATATATATATATATATATATATATATATATATATGTATTTACAAGGTAGTCACCACTTATCAAGGCCTGGAAGCAACTCAAGGATAAGGGTTATTGCGTGTAGAGTATGTTAGTATTGGAGATTTTATAAAGTGTCTAACTTAAGGAGGAGGTTAATCAGAAAATTGTTTATGTTGGACTTGAAGACATCCAGGTTGTAATCAGATGGGACACAGGCAAAAAGAACAGAGTTCAACAGACGTGCACTTCTAAGAAAGAATGGAATCTACTTTTTTTGTTTTGGAACAGATAAAGAGTGGGGAAAATTATTGAGAGTAGTTTCAGCTAGATGGGTGTTTATGGTGAAAGATTGCCGAGGGCGGACCAGACATTGGCGCTCAGACGAGCACTTGCCATGGAAGTAACGATAAAAGAGAGGCTCGCAACGTCTCTTCTGTGGGAGAGAGGTTGCATGGAAGTGAAAAGGGCATCCCCTACTTTGCACGAACCCTATTGGGTACTCTGTCAAGGCAGGATAGGCTGTTTTTAGCAGCTCCTGTCCAGATATGGCAACAGTACTCCATCCTTGGATGTACTTGGCTTATATATAGATAGATAATTGCATCAGGAGTGAGATATCTTCTGGAGCGGTAGAAGGGGCCTACCATCTTTCCAGCGATGTTGGCAACTGATTGATTTACGTGTTCCATTTCAGGTCAGTATTAAAGGTCAAGCCCACAAGCTTATCAAAACGTGGAGCTTCCCCTAGACGAGAGCCATCCATTTCAATTGATGCCATTTGGGGATCAGAGCGTTGATTATGTAAAGATAGGAGATTGGTTTTAGAGCCATTGAAATTATCCAGGCACCTCTTCCTCCACTGTTACAAGCGCTCGAGATCAGAGGAGAGAGAGTCAGACTGTTTCGTTTCCTGTCTTTGATGTGTTGCCATAGATGGTCGTGTCATCAGCATAGGTGTCAACGAATGATTTAAGCGTGTATTTTGGGAGATTATTGATGTAGATCAGGAAGAGAGTTGGCCACAGAATGGACCCCTGAGGGATTCCAGCATCAATATTGAGGGCTTCTGATTTCTGCCCATCAACCACTCCTCTAATGAGCCTATCAGTGAGAAATTATTTAGTGCTTGAGAAAACATCTCCAGTTATACCGTAGCTGGAAATCTTGTCAAATACGCCCTTATACCATACCTTATCCAAGGCCTTTGATATGTCAAGATCAATTGCTCTAGAAAGGAAGCCTTTTCAATAGATTCACTTATCCTATGATACATAATCGTTACCACATCTGCTGTAGACCTGGCAGAATGGATACCATATTGCATGTCACTAAGAAGCATATTTCTGCTGTGAGTGTTGATACTTCTTTATTTAATATAGATTCCCACAACTTACTCATGACGCACAGGAGACTTATTGGTCTGTACTGAGAGGGAGATGACTTATCACCTGAATTCTTAAATACAGGGCATACTGATGAGGTTTTCCAAGGTGGTGGAAGGCACTTATCCTTAAAGCAAGGCTTAAACAGTTTTGTAAGTATGGGAATAATTTCTGGTTGAAGCTTTTTCACCACTATAATCGGAATTCCGTCAAGGCCAGTTGCTTGACTGGAATACAAGTTTTTGTTTAGCTTGGCGACCTCACGCACAGATATTTTTATGTTGCATAGCGTGCTGTCTGTTATAAGAGGAAATATGGGAAGTTGATGGCCTTCATCGCATGGTGTAGTATTAGCTGCAAAGTTCTTGGCAATAGTTTAGCCTTGTCTGATGCTGACGAGATGACCTCAGGTCCATTGATGATGGTTGGATAAATGCATGCTTCTGTTCAGGATCCTGTTTGCTATTTGCCATCTCATTACTTTAGATTTTTTCTGCTTTACTGTTTCTCCATAAAACGCCATGTAAAAGAAAGTGGATGAAAGATCTTAATTCACTATTATTATTGGAAACAATAGCTTCTATTAGACATTCCTGAGCCTATTATGAGAAATAAAATTTCAGTTGTTGTATAGAACAACAGAAAATTTTTGATGACGAATGTCATATATGCAGTTGACTAACTTGGCGTGGTAATATATGTGGTATGTTTTATTTGCATAAGAAATATATTTAGTTCTAAAACAAAGTTACATTGCGTAAAATACATGATTCGTTATTTTTCGTCCAACATGCGATATTTGACGTCAATTTAGAGATAAGTTAGTCATTCATAAAACTTTTTACTTACACCACAATTACACATACACCCATATGGCCCCCTTTATCTATATATATATATATATATATATATATATATGTATGTATATATATATGTATATATATATATATATATATATATATATATATAAATGTAATTTTGGTTCGTTAAAAGTGAATAAAACCATATTTCTACGTTACCAATTTAATTGAAATTTTCAAAAAATCTATCTGTAAAGTCAATGAATGTTTGCATGGTTTTAAAATAATTTTACATTGCGAATTATAAAAGTATTAATTAAAATATAAATATTGTTCGAAGTCGTTTCTGCGAGACTGTCCCATAAAATTTCTGGTAACTTCCGTTTCAACAACTCTCGAATTACAAGATAAGTAAAAAAAAAAAAAGGTACTCATGCAGACAGTGATCCGTGCTGAAATAATAACGTTATTATTAAAAAAGACATTCTTAAAATGGGGAAGAGAGGGTGTTTTGTACATATTCTGTACTTTAACCTTACAATTGAATAAAACACATGAAAATTTAATTAAACGCGGAAATACGATTTAAAAAATAGCGCGGATCACTCTCTACATTAGCACAAAATAAATCCCATATTTTAAAAATTTAAATTAATTTATGTACTTACTAAATTTTAAATTTTAAATACCTTTATTTATGTTAAGGTTTTTCACTCATGAAACATTACGTTTTAATTGTTTAGTTTCTTTTCTTTTTTTGTTTACATAAAAAAGTTTGTTTTAACTTTTTCTAAATTGTTTCATGTTTACGACATGCCTCAACGTATTATAAACACCGTAACCTCCCCATGTTTAAAATAAAACACGCCCTTCCATAAACCTCGAAAGCCGTTCTTAATATGGGGAGTTGGGGGTGTTCATTCCGAAAGCTGTTTTAATATATGGAAGTTAGGGTGTTTATAATATGCTGGGGCGAGTCGTAAAATTAATGAAGTTGCTATCTATTATTTATTGTAAAAATTGCTTGAAATGCATTTATTTGACAAAAAAAATTACAATTTGGTACTCCTTGGGCGTTGAGTTCCATGGCGACCAGCATAAAAAAGTAATTGTCGCTCCCTTAGTCCCCACCCCACCCCGCACGTAACATCTTTTATTTACTGACGTTGCCGTAACTAAACGATTGTCACATTTACAAACATTTATTTATTTATTTATTTTGAAAAAAGTTTTACTTTTTATGAATATTAAAAGAAAAATGGGTACTCATGCACAGAGTGATCCGTGTTGAAATAATAACGTTATTATTTAAAAAAGCCATTCTTAACATGGGGAGGGGGGTGTTTTGTACCTATTCTGTACCTTAAACTTCCAATTGAGTAAAAGAAAACATAAAACTTTAATTAAACGTGGAAATATAATTTAAAAAATAGCGCGGATCACTCTCTGCATTAGCACCGAAAAATGTTACTAAACATTTATTAATAATTTCTCACTTTTACAAACATTTGATTTTAAATTTCTTTTTAAATGACGACTTTTTATTTTCAATAGTATTTGCGGATGGGTATGTTGACAACCCCCCACCCCAATGGTGATTATTCCGAAATCCGTTGTTAACATGGAGAGGCTGAGGGTGTTTTTTTCTGAAAGTCGTTCTTAACATTTGTGGAGGTAGACCTAATGTAAAAAATAAATAAATAAATAAATAAAACTAAATCATTTACTGATAACTTATCACTTTTACAAATACTTTTTTTTAATTTTCATGCGCGGATGAACAAATTGTTGAATAGTGCGAAAACAAAACGTTTATGTAATAAACTTCGGGATATTTTGGGGGGTAAATATTTACATGTAGGTCCACCTCCACAATTTTCTTTTTTAAATGACTACTTTTATTGATAAATAAATTTACTTCTTAGCAACTTTCATTGATAAATAAATCTACTTCTCTGCAACGGGCACTGAACCCCTCCCCTTTTTAATAGTATTTTCGGGGCGGTGCTGACAACAAATATCAGTTAAATTTTGCAAATAGCCCCCCCCCTCCAAAGTGGTGTTTATTCCGGAAGCTGTTCTTAAGATGAGGATGTTGGGGTGGGCCTAATCTAAAAATAAAACAAAAAATAAGACAAGTTTTTTAAATGATTAAAAGAATTTCTCACTTTTACAAACATTTTTACATGCACACATAAGCAACTAATTTTTATTAACTTTTTTTACTTTTTTATCTCAAAATTAGTAAATTTAAATGAATAGAAAAATAAATCATTTATCATTAATATGTGTTTTTGGTTTTGTGTTGAATGAAACTTTTTTTTCATTACAACAATACTGAACCAATTTAAATCTTTCGGCATACGTTTAAGGATTACGAAATTATCAATAAATCGTTTAGTTACTAATTCAACCTCAATATATAAAAAAAATGTTACGTGCGCATGCATTAGCCCTGACTGGGGGGGGTCTAAAGGAGCGACCACTAAATAATTATGCTGGTCGCCATGGATTCAACGCCCAAGGAGTACATAAAGTGACTTATGTTATCGTGCTATTTTTTAAAATAGTATTTTCATGTTAAATTCAAATTTTACAAAATCTTTTTCTTTTATTAATTTGTTAGGTGAAAGTCCAGATAACCCGGTCGGTTTCTAATGCCTGGAAAATCAGCCCCCCCCCAAAGGGTTACTCTGCATAGTAACAAAAAATTAAAATTGCCTCAGTCTCGAAAGATTTATTCTCTACTGAACGAGGAAAAAAACCGTGAAGTGTAGTTCACCTGTTTCTCTCCCCCTCTCTCTTCCTCTCTTAATATCTCTCTCTATCCATCTCTCCCTTTCCCTCTCTCGATCTATCTTTCTCTCTATATCACCCTCTCCATCTCTCTTTGAGCCCCTTTCTCTCTCTAACTCCCTCTATCTCTCTCCTATCCTCTGTCTCATCCCTCTCTGTTTCTAACTCCCCCTCTCTCTTTATCTATCAATCCCTTTATCTCTCTATCTACTTCTCTTTCTCTATTTTCATCTCACTTTCTCTTTTCTATCTATATATATATATATTCCTCTCTATCTGTCCATCTCTAATCCCTCATCCTATTTTAGTATCCTAAATTAATTACAGTGAATAAGGCATTGTCAAAACATGGATAAATCCTATTTTAGTCACCTAATTTACTGATTGTGAGAATAGACGTTATTTGGAAATTACTGCTACCTTGAACAGCACCAGAAGTAACTGGTAATACCTTTCTAATTAAATTGATTTTGGCAGCCATTTGGTAACAAAATGACATAGCCTTAGCCCTTGCTGCATGAGCAATACCTGCGACCTGGCTGCCAAGTAGAAGAATTTTTTATTCTACTTTAAAACATTCAATTTTTTAAAAATCTCATGTTCGACATCTCCAAAATATCCAATATGGGGAAAAATATTGCAGAAATGCAAACTTATTGTTTAGGATGAATGCACAATGGTGCACAAAAAATCACTTGAGGCTCTTGGTCGATCCTTGCAAGATTTGCGTGGCAATGTCAGACCATTTGGGAACGCAGTAATATTGCTTGCAGAAGATGTCAGACAAATGTTACCTGTTATTCTTCAATCAACATCAGCAGATGAAATAAATGCTTGCCTCAAATACTCTACTTTTTTTGTTCCATGTACAGACATTAAACTTAACTAAAAAAATGAATGTCCAGTTGCAGACTGTTCGATCTGCACAAAATTTGTTGCATCACTTGTGGGAAATTGGGTACGAAAAAGTGCCAGCTGATCAGAGTTAAGGGCAAAATTCTTTGACTTTTAACTTCTGTAATTTCTGTAATTTTATTTCATCAAAAGAACAGCTAGTTAAAAAGGTTTTTGCAGATATTCCAATTATAAGAATTCCACGACTGAGTGAATGAGCTATTCTTGCAGGTCAATACAAAGACGCACATGAACTTAACGCTCTTATTTAATGTAAAATTCCAAGTGAGGTAGTCAAATACAAATCCATCGACACTGTTATGAAAGCAGATAAAGTGGTTAATTATCCAACGGCTATATTTGCCAGGGATGCCACCGCATGTATTGCAACTGCAATTTGGTGTAATAATTATCATGTTGTGAAATATAAACCAGTCAATGCTTTGTTTTTTCACATGGACAATTTATGTTAACAATTCAAGAGTTACCAAACCAGAAATGCTCTATATCAGCTAAGAAAATGGAACAACAAAAAATGTGTACCCATGCAAAATGGAAAATTATACCTATAAGAAACATGCTTTTTTCTCATTTTGGAACTTTTTTCCATTGCGCCAACTTGAGCCACAGCAACGCGTGCCAGGGTACAGCTAGTATATATATATATATATATATATATATATATATATATATATATATATATATATATATATATATATTAATTTACAATCTGGAATTTAAGAAAAATATCAGCAAAAAAATCCAGCAATATATATATATATATATATATATATATATATATATCGCTAATAAAAATCGCGTATATGTATCATTAAAATACACTGCACTATAACAGCTTATTGATCATCACAGTGAATAAGAACACGGTCCACATCTAAAATCAACTTCTTTCAGATTAAAGTGCCTACTAGTTTTTATCACTAATAATGGCCGCTTGTGTGAAAGAGCAATAATTTATAACACCAAGTATTTATATTTTGATCTATTATTGATATTTGACTTATCCGTTATTATATAGACTCTACTTTTTTCCGAGAGTTGTTTCCTAATTAAGATCATTTGCTCACGTTTACAATACTTAACACACACACACACACACACACACACAAAAAATATATATATATATATATATATATATATATATATATATTCTTTATCGGAGTTTGGGAGTTTCTCATAATGTACTCACAGGTGCCAATTTTTTTTTTGGAGAGTTCCATGAATTTGAACAAAGGTGATAACTTAGAAAGCCAACGTCAGAAGTGCTGTTGGGGGGGTTAATCACCGCACATTTAAAAGGGTCTGCATATAAAATTAAAACTACCTTCTTTTACTACCTGTACGCAAATGTTCCTGTTGTGAGCACAATTGAGTCTTGACTTTTAACTTTAAGATTTTAATTCAAAATATTATATTTATGTTGTATAGCAGAATAAACACGAGATAAGAAATGATTCTTTTTAGTACACAACTGAAATATATTTTACTTTTAAACTTTAATTACAGCCTCATATAAAATAATTCCTTGTGTCAACAGTAGGTTCTGCACTTTTCAATGTGGACTATAATGCATCATGGGCGAAATCACTAAGGAAAAGCTTGTGTAATTTACTTCTAATGCATCATAGACTGCATGCATCTTAATTTTAAGGATTTGATATTATCTAGTTGGTCTCACTGATGAACATCTGCCCACTTTATTCTTGGTCTAGCATGAAGGCAAACAGGCAACCTGGAACCGGGCGAAAGGCATATCATACTTAAACTTTGAGCAGTTTAGGTAAGCAAATCGGTAATTTGGCTGAGTCACTAGCTCTAAGATGCTTGTCGATAACACTAAGGAGAGCCCTATTCCTCATGTGTGTATTGTCATTACGGAAGTGGTCAGTAACACTGGTTTCTTAGAGTTAGATAACTTGGGGATATCTACAGATACAACAGCACCGAGTCTGGTTGGCATGCACTTGTGTATAAAATGGAAAGTATTAATATGTCTGAAGAAACCAAAATAAGGTTTATGAGGATTAAAAATAATAAGAACCATGCAAAATATACATCCAGGTGTCTTAGGGCTAAAAAGAACTATAAAGTGTAAATAATAGGTGTCTTAGGGCTAAAAAGAACTATAAAGTGTAAATAATATGTTGAAAATATTTTACTGTCAAGTTGAAAATAAAGATCGTATGATTTTAATTTTCAACATGACAGTAAAATATTTTCAGAAAAAAATACGATTGGTTCTGAGTTGTTTAATGACGAATGCTGAAGGTGAACGTTGTAATAAATAACAACTTAAATAAGTAGCTATAAAAATATACCATATATATATATACACACACATATATATATATATATACAAATATATATACAAATATATATATATATATATGGATATATATATATATGTATACATATATATGTGTGTGTGGGGGTGTTTGTGTGTGTGTGTTTTCTATTTTATAATCGATGTTCTATTATATCTGGGGGGGTTCTAAGAACTTTTCTCATATAAGGGTCATTCCTTTCATATTTACAATATTCAGTATATATATTTTACCGTGATCAATTGGTGCGTATGGAGGCTCAAAGTAGTTTAAAATTATTCAGGCGCAATTTTCTCATTGTGTTATCTTCCCTTTCAAACCACTGATATATATATATATAAGAATAAGTTACATATTTTGACTTTCTTTACATAGCTACATCTTTTCTCATGACAGGAATATATTATATTCATTGCTTCGATGTTTGTTAGTGGGCATTACGTATATACGTTTTCAAACCAAGTTATTTGCGTTTCCGGAGTTCCTGTGGGCACTTGCTTTTTATTTACAACCATAAGTTATTTGTCTGGTGTGAAGTTTAGAAAAAGATTTAATGACGATCATAGCATAATTAATGAGAATTAGCAGACGACATCGTAACGCCACTTATTTGTTTCGGTGGCGTCAAGCCAATGGCCATCCATTAACGCTGAATAAACACATACGAGAATATTCTCCTATGCGTGATGTATGTTGTGGAGTAATTTCTACTTCTGCCTGTCTCTAGCCGAGCTGACCAAGCTTACCTACAGGACGTCGATCCATTTTAGTTTTTTTTCTTGTTTTTCATATTTTGTTTCCTAACCTAATAAATAATGTTACTATATTATTAAGTGTTACTGAGTTGGAAAAATCAACACGTACAGAACTGAATGTGTTGATAATAAATTGTATGTATATACTACTGAATGTTTATTGTGTTGTCCAGGATTAAAATATTTTAATTTCTAATGCATGGGTTTATCCAATATATAACACACTTTAAGTTATATTTTATCTTGATAAAAATTATACATAATATATATTACAACTCATGCGTAACTTTATCCGCTTTGGTATTTTAACATATTCAGTAAAAATAATTGCTGGCATATTACACAATTCACAAAAGGTAACTTGCGGTTTAAATAATCAATAACAAAAATGTATTAAATTTAAAAATCCATATAATATAATTCTCACCAGTCTATTTATGTGTATGTATACATGTACGTAAGTGTGTATGTATGTATGTTCTGCAAAAACTTTCGAATGAGGCGACAGATTATCACGAGCTCGGTATTTATTATGTGGGGAACAGATATCGAGGAATTGGCCAAAAACATTAATTTTTCAAGCCTAAACGGGATATTCTTCTACAGTAACGGGTCGTTTTTTTTTCGCATTGCCTTTTTTCAATTCTCTAGCCGTAATTTAAACATATGCCACTTTCAGTTTGGCGACGGACGCATGCCGGCGGGCGCAATAGCTAACGTGTCATTTGTTTCACTTTCTTTTCCTTCTTTTGCACTATGGATACTGGTGATGACCTATTCAACTTTTTTGTGCTCACAATTTTTCTTTAATCTTTTCTTTTTTTTTTGGCTAACCCAACACTCTTACACACGCTTCCACTTTCTTTTCCGCCTTCGTATCAGGGGTTCGAGCCTCCCTCCCTACTACATTCCTTTTTTGCTCAAAACACACCTACAAACACTGAAACAACGCCGGACACCCAGGCTAGTAATTTATAAATCTGTTTCTGTATAGTTTTTCTTGTTCTATTTCCTTTTATTTTCCGTTTTATTATCAGTAGTTATATATATATATATATATATATATATATATATATATATATATACATATATCTTTCATGCATATATCTTTAATAATTGATCTTATTGCTCTCATATTCTATCGTTAAACTCTTTTTTTTTCTTTTTCTCTTTTTACCTTTTTTTTCTCTTCCCAATTTTTATTTTATTTTTTCTCCACGGTTTTTCTTATTTTTTTACCATTTTCTGTCGGTAAAAACATTAACCCGAACTCTACGTGTCTGTATATTTTACATATATTAAAGACCACTTCCAGACATGTAATGTTACCTCCTGATATTTGTTTTGTCATCGCTGAATCCTTTAATAATTTTCATTACGAATTAAGCTTCTATATAAGCAGTATCGCCTGAAAAGGTTTGGTTATTAGTAACTGCCTGAATGAAACATGTTCATGTAGCGACAACTTAATGCTTATGTAAAACATATATGTGTGTGTGTGTTTGTGCGTTTATGTATGTAACATACAATTATGCTCGCGAACTCAAGAATACATTACACATTTTTAAACTGACAAATAAAAGAAAAACGCTTCTGAATAAAAATATTTGTTATGGCGTATAAAATTATTAGCTAATAATATACTGACCAAAACCAGAACGCATTATACATGTTTTAACAACGATCGCTATCAAATTACGGTTTAAATAATTCCAGCCTGGGCTGCTGGCGTTGTCCGGATATTCAGAGAGGTGTATTGAGCAAAAGAAAAAGTGGTAGTAGGCAGGAAGGTTCGAACCCGTACCGCGAAGAAGGAAACGATCGTGAAAATAAAACGTGACGTCATTTTTGTTGCGCTCATTGCCAAACCAGAAGTGATGTAGGTTTAAATTAAGGATAGTCCATCGAAAGGAGGGGGTATTTTCGCAAATATCGGCGAACAAATAGATCCCTCCCTGTAGAAAAGAGCTCAATTAAGGGTTAGAGAATTAATTTTTGTTAGCTAATTTTTCGATATTTGTCGTACGAAGGGTGCTGCTACAAAACAATACCGATCTGGTGAAAATCCGTTGCCTTTGTTGAAAGATTTAGGCAGAAATATAAACATACATACATACATTATAACAGGCGTGTGAGATTTATATCATAGATATCTTTACTTTAAACTAGAAATAAAATATTAAAAGTTGGATATATGGATTTAACACTTTCCCATTTTCAAATATGTGAGCTTGTATACTTGAATAAGGTCAGTGCTTACATCAAGCAAAAGCACTGCATATAAATGTGTAGATGAGAAGAGTAGTTTGAATAATCAAAAGAATATGAACGCTACTTCCTCATATAAAAATAAGTACTTTACTGATACTCTTATTCATGAAAATAAGTTTATGATGCATCTGCCACTGTCCCCTTTAAAATGTAGTGCAATGAGTTGGATACTGAAATTAATCATTCTTCAATCAATTTGCCTTATTCAATTGAGTAAAACGCCTAAAAATTTAAATACACATTTTTATTTCGTTGGAATGTATTTAAAAGGAAGAAAGTTTTATTGGTGTTGTTTGAGAATTAAATCTTACAAAAAAACATTTAAAACTAATTTGAGTTAATATATATATATATATATATATATATATATATATATATATATAAACATATATACATAGATAAATAGATATATGTATAATATACATATATATATACACACACACACTCACATATATATATATATATATATACTAGCAAAAGTACTCGTCGTTGACTTGGTTCAAATACAGCCTACAGAAAATGGACTCTGATTTATTAATGTATAATATGTTATTAAAAGGGAAGGTTGTAAAGAGATAGCTTCGAATTTTGGGGGTATACAAACCAAATCAAAATATGATGAAAGTAAAAATAAACTAGATAAGCCCCATAATTTATTATACCATACCTGTTCACACTGAAAAATTTATCACAATATTATGTAGATCTATATTAAAAAAAAACTTGTTAAACTTTGAGACATATTTCAGTCTATGGAGGTCAGACGGGAACGAACACCAGATAATTTTATTATACCATATTTCTTTAAACTGAAACATAATTATCAAAGTATACTCACGCAGATAGATATAAAATGTCTGTATTAAAGTGTGTGCCTATGTCGATTCTATGGAGGTCAGGCGCGAACGCAGACCCCACAATATTATTATACCATTCCTATTTAATTTAAAACATACTTATCAAAGTATTATTATGTACATTTATATCCAAAACACTTGTAAACTTTTTTTTTAATTTTTCTTTTTTTAATTCCATACTTTGTGGACCAGGTGCGTACGCAGACCCCAAATTTTAATGAATCATCATTATCCCAGAGCAAACATACTCATTCCTGTGTCTCGATAATCTTCTCTCATTATATGCGATCAGTCTTCTATCATAGTCAAACATATAGGAGGCTATTCGTGACCAGACACACGCACAGACGCTCACTATTTATATTATGTATATATATATATATATATATATATATATATATATATATATATATATATATATATGCATATATAAAACTGAATGTCTGTACGTGTGTGTGTGTGTTTGTGTGTGTCTGGTCACGAATAAAGTAGGGTAAGTTCAACTGTCATAGAATATTATTGAGAAAGAGTATTTATCTATCTATGTATCCATAAAAGTGAAAATGTCTATGTATGTGTGTGTGTTTTCCCCTTTCTAATTACTCAGTAAATGTTCGGTGTGCATACTCGATATTTGAAAAAAAAGGGGTATTGAGATTTGTATTTATATCTTTCATCAATTATAAGCCAGAAATTAAGCTGTCAAGAGTTAAAGTTCAACGATTTGACCATTGACATCTCTATCAAACTCTGCGGTCAATTTTGTCTCTAAACACTTGCAATTTTAAGTGTAGGTTACTTGGACATAGATCAAACTTTTAAATTTGATTTTAGCTATAAAAAGAAAAATTAAGGAGTACAAATTGGTGTCAAAGTTAAAAGAATATTGATATCTGCGGCCTTTCCGAAATTATTCATCCAATTTTTAGTCTAAACATTTTAGATGTTACATAAAGTGTATTCTGAGATCGAACAAGTCGTTTAATCGATTTGGGTCGAACATTTTACCTGCCAAGCCGCCAAAGATCAAAAGATTTGATCTTTGCGTTGTCTACCAAACAATCAATAAAATAAAACAGCCAATAAAATTTCTACATAACATGTATTTAGACATGAGGCAAGCGTTGTAATCAGTTTGGGGGCGAAAATTTGCTTGCCAAAGGTCAAAGTTTAAAGAGTTGCCCTTTGCAGATTCTACCAAATTTCTCCAGAAATCCTAGGTCACAAAGTCTTGAAATTTAAGATGTAGGTAAATTGGCCATCACCAAAACTTCTTCTTTCGATTTGAGACAAAATAAATATAAATACGGTCAAATTTGGAGTCAAATCTTAAAAAAATACTTCTTCGGTCTGTAGGAAATTACTCATACAATTTTTGGTCTAAACATTTGACATCTTATAAAAAGTGTAATCACATGTAGGGCAAGTTATGTACAGTAGGCAGGGTCAGAGCAAAATCGTGATGAACTCCTAGTATATCTATAAAAGTGATATTGCCTATGTGTATGTGTTTCTGTTAGTGTACCCACCCTACCAAAGTACGCTGTAAATTTTCACGGGATTTGACATCAGGGTTATTTTTATTTGGGACAATCGTTTTACTCAGTTTCCCGCATGAAATTTGGCTTTCAAAGGATCAACGGTCTACACTATAATTTTTTTTAAAACTCTACCAAACTCCTCAACTAATTTTTGCTCTAAACATTTGAAATTTTACATGTAGATTACTTTGACATGGATCAAACTTTTTAACTTAATTTGAATTCAAAACAATAAATATTAGAAATAACAATTATAATCAAAGTTTCGGTTAAAATTTAAACCCCAGTGGTCCTTTTAAAATTACTCATCAAATTGTTTGTCTTAACATAAGAAATGTTACCGTAATTTTCTTCAAACATAAACAAGTTTTTAATTTCTTTTTAGACGAAAAGTTGGCTTCCAAGGGTCAACGTTCTAAATATTTGAATTTTGGTGTCTCTAGCGCGCTATTAACCAAATTTTGTGCCAAAAACTTTTGAAATTTTTTTATAAGAGGTATTCAGATATTCAGCAAGCTTAGTTCTTAGGAGAAAATTTGACTTTTCAGATTAACTCAACTTGTCCACCATTTTGGCTCTAAACACTTGAAGCTCTAAACACTTGAAAATTTAGATGTAGGTTACTTTCACATGAGTCAAACCTTTATATATATATATATATATATATATATATATATATATATATATATATATATATATATATATATATATATACTAGCGGTTTGGCCCGACTTCGCTGTAGGCACTGTTCATTACTTTATGTTCATAATATATATATATATATATATATATATATATATATATATATATATATATATATTAATTTTATTTATACAAACATTAATGGCTTCTAAGTAACCTACATGCTCTGTTCACTCATTGAGCACTATTTTGGTAGACACGTGTTGTTTCATTGGATGTACTTCTTGGAAACTAAACTCTACTGGCTCTATATATATATATATATATATATATATATATATATATATATATATATATATATAGTAAATAGTTTGAGTCATGTCCAGATAACTTTCCATAAAAATTTTTATATTTTTTACCCAAAATTCGTGCAGGAGTTTGGGAGAGTCTGCAAAGTCCACTTTACCCTCTTGACAGCCAAATCGTTGCTCGGAACCTGATTAAACATCTTGTTGCGTGTTGGAATACCATTGATGTAAAATCTACAATATTTTGACTAAAAATTGGCCGAATAGTTTGCTAGAGACTGCAAAGGAAAATCGTTAATCGTTGACTCTTAGGACGTCATATTTTCTGTCTATAAACCGATACAAAACTTGTCCTGTGTCTGAATACACTTTATGTTAAATTTCACACCTATAGACAAAACATTGACTTAGCATTGTTCATTTTGACTCCAATTTTGACCCCAAAATAATTATCGTTGTGGACTCAAATAAAATTAAAACGTTTGAGCCTTATCTATGAAACCTCTCTCTCTCTCTCTCTCTCTCTATATATATATATATATATATATATATATATATATATATATATATATATATATAAAATTTTATGTGTTTAGACCCAAAATTGGCGTAAAAGTTTTTAAAACTTTTCAAAAGTAAAATCGTTGAACCCTGACAGCAAAATTGATGGCCGAAAACAGATTAAAAAGATTTTCTTTAATCGCAGTACCCCTGATTTCAAAACTCGACTCTGTATACTGAAAATGTACAGAGCAGTTTGGTAGGGAGACGTACACACACATGCACACACACAAAGACTATTTCACTTTTAAAAATATGCTAGCAGTTCAGCCCAGCTTTGCCCGGCCCCTATGTTCCCTTCATAACGTTATGTGCATATATATATATATATATATATATATATATATATATATATATATATATTATATATATGTGTGTGTATATATATATATATATATATATATATATATATATATATATATATTAAAATGCTTTATTCATATCCAGGTGGCCTATATGTCCAAGTGTTTGCCGCCAAATTAGCGGTCGAGTTTGGTAGAGTCTTCAAAGATAAACACTTTCAACTTGGCAGCCACAACTTGATTAAAACGCTTACTGCATGTCTAAATACACTTTATGTAAGATTTCAAACGTTCAGATCAAAATTAGCTAAATCGTTTTCTAGAAACAGCAAATGTGAAATCTTTTGAACTTTGACATCTTGGTAGCAAAATTCTCTGCCAAAAAAGAAACTTAAAATCTTGCCCTATGTTTGAATATACTTTATGAAAAATTTCAAATGTTTAGACCAAAAATTTGCTGAGAGGTCATTTTTATATCTTTACCCCAATTCTGTCCCCTTAACACTTATTGGTTGTGGCACAAATCAAATTAAAATGTTTAATCGATGTCCAAGTAATCTATATCTAAAAGTTCAAGTGTTTAGAGCTAAGATTGAGGGGAGGGGTACAGTTTTCAACGGGTTAAAGCGTTGAACTTTAACCGCTTGACAGCTAAATTCCTGGTGGAAAATTGATTAAAAAGATTGTCCCAAATATCCATACCCCTGATGTCAAATCTCAAGTATGCAGACCTAAAATTTACAGAGTAGTTTGGTAGGGAACGTTACACACACAGACACATCCACAGACACAGACAATTTGAAGTTTATAGATATAAAGATATACATATGTGCATGAAGTTATGAAAGTACATGGGGCCCGAGCAAAGCCGGACTAAACTGCTTGTACATATATGTTTCTGTCATGAACTAATCTTCACAGTTGCTATTTCGACACTTCGTATGATGTGACGTTTAATATAGTGCATTATTTGTGTTTGATTTTTCTGTTAAAGACGCTCTCGGCTTTTCTTTACTATATTTTGGAGTGTTAATTAGTATATGTACTGTTGTAATTAGAATATGTTCGGTCGATGATCAGTTTAGAAAGTTCATCTATATTGACATCCTCTGTGCCTTGGCAATATATGCGACGTGAAATAGAATATGTGTTCATAAACATATATACATATCTATTATATATCATCATATATCTGTGAGTTTGTGTGTATATCAAGCCTAATTACAATAAATAGTACCAAGTACCTGATAGCTCCTGACCTGCTATCTAAACTTCAGCCTCTCTGCCATTGACAAAATGTTGCATCTCTCTGCCTGTTCTACAAGTACTTTAACGGTGAATGCTCCGACGATCTGCAAGCACTTTTACACCGCCGACGTAAATGCCCCCGCCAAACACAACAAACAGTTAAAGCCCACCCCTTCAAAGTAGAGCTCCCTAGATGGAAGAGAGGCTTCTACACCAGTAGCTTCTTTCCCAGACCGCTAGACTTTGGAATTCCCTTCCTGGTCGCTGCTTCACCAACTGTACTTACATGCAGTAGTTCAAGTGTAACTTGAACCGACACCTTGTTGCCCAACAACCTGCATAGTACCCCTGTATCTTATATCCCTGATAGTAGCCCCTACATCAAATGGCAATGTGCCTTGTTTGGGGTGAAAATCTAATAAACAATAAAAATGTTGGATTTACTAAAACTACGTCTAAGAAGAAAGTCGGAAATCAGCTGTGCGTGTTCGAAACTGAATAAAATGTTAAATCTCACTTATTCTTTTACCTTAGTAAGTGTTAATATTTTTGTTAAATGATGTTCATGGCGAATTAAAACGATCACTATTAGGTAAACCAAATTGATATATACGTAACAACAGAGGTGTAGTTTATGCGCTTAAGGATAACCCATATAGTGATATCGTATGAGAAATTGCTCAATGAAACAAGAAATTATACTAAATCTTATTCCTGATTGCGACATATGCTAGCTTTTTACATGTCTATATAACTAGTAGTGTAAGCATGTAAGCAAAGTCCTTATATATTTATTAACATAAGTAACATAAGAAGATTTTTACTTAAATGAATCTAAATTAGGTCAGGTAAGGCTTTATGCTAGACCTGAAATTTAATTATCTGCAGAATACTAGAAGAGTGGTACGTTTTACGTTTAATTTGTGAAAGATTTTAGATGTAGGGGTTATTTAAAACACTTCTCCAATTTAAACATATAATGGTTGTCTTTTCCCGAGACGTTTGAATATACCTTAAATAACTTTTGGATTTCAAGATTATAGAAATAATTTGGGGGTTATCATTCAGTTTAGATGTTTAAATTATGAGAAATAGATAAATACATAAAACCATATATATATATATATATATATATATATATATATATATATAAACGCATATATATATATGCATGTATATACAGACAGAGAGAGACAGACAGATACTAAGAGAGAGAGAGAGAGAAAGAGTGTGTGTGTTAAAGATACAGTTTATATAGGGATAAATAAATGAAATATAAAGAATAACTATCTCCCTCTCTCTCTTTATATATATATACATATATATATATATATATATATATATATATATATATATAAACGTACCTGGTTCGTGTAAGTAATTGTATATTCTTCATTGCAATTGTGCCAGAAAATATATAATGTTGTGTGAGGGGTATGTTAGATTTTAGTCAAAAATAACTCTCATCTCGTCAATTTTGAATTAATTATTATACTTTAATTAATAATCTAAATTGGTATTTGATGATACATACATGAAATTATTATTCCACTTTGAAACCGGTTAGTTATTTATATAATTTAATGTTTTAAGTGTGCAATCTCAAATGTACGATTCATTATCCTAGAAAAAAATATAAGTTCGCTTGCCGTTTTAATTTAAAAAATAAATTCTTGGTAAGTTAATGATTACGAAAACTAATGGTGTGCTTAGCGCTAGTTAATTAAATTTAAAATATTCAAATATATAAACAGGATTAGATACATTGAACAATCAATGCAATGAGTACACTTATTTTAAAGAGGAATAGTTTTGTAGTGTTTACATTTGGGCTGATATATGGGTAATTTTTGTTTCGTAAGTTAATGATTCTTATAATGATTAAGATGTGTTTCATTATTAATAATTCGTAAATAACAATTCTTATAGTAGGTGAATGATCTCTTTATTTTAATGTTTACTTAAAACGGCATCTTTGTAATTTAAGTTTAATTGTGTCTAATGAAACATGGTACGATATTAACAGGCTAGAACGATAAATGCGTCGCCCTAAAAAAACAATATAACAGCTTTATTTTTAAGCTTTCATTGAAAAAACTCATTTAAAGTAACTTGCTTATGTATTAAAGCTCACATCTATTCAATGTAATCATTTAAGTTCCAATCACTGTCTCGGAATTAGAAGCATGCTTTTCCAAATGCGCCAGCGGGAGCTCGACGAACACTCTGTGGATGGCAGCGATCAAACTGGTTTGGTGTTGTGGGAGATCATATTAGTGATTTTCCCGATGTATAACCAAACGAATTAGTGCAGTGGGTTAAGGTCCAGAAAGGATGTGGGCCAGTGACAATGTAGTACTCTTTCTGAAAACAGTCTGCATCTCTTAGACTTGTAATGCGCTGCCGAGTCCTGTTGCCACACCCAAGGTCTGATAGCAACGGCCTGAATGCACCAGCGGATCAACACACTCTTCAGCATATCCAGATACACTTTCGTGTTGACATTCAAACCGACTTGGTAGATGTGAGGTGAGAGGATGAGGTCCGAACGTTAAACTACACCAGGCAATAAAGTGACCGGAAAATGGGTATTCTTATTTTGGACTCACCCTCAAACGTTTAACTGTCCGGATTTGCAATCTGGGAAGCTGACAATGGTTCTGTTGTCATAACTGTGATCGGTAGAGAACAGGAGGTCTACAGCGGCGCATCTACACCATTTTCAGATATGATCGGATGATCCGATAACTCTTGGCATTTTTACACAACTGGTCAAAAAGTAGATGATCTGTGGCAAAAGAAGAAAATCATCAAATGGAAATGAAACCATGCCCGTTGAAGCAGTGCCTATGCCCACTATATAATTTTTGTTTGTTTCTAAATGTTAAACTTCCTATTTCCGTTATGATCATTTTCCCTCGTGATGTGTTTTTCATTAAAAAACTGTTTCATTTTGAGATTACCAACTATCTGCATCTGCATATTTCTTTCCTGGTCTACAAAATATTAAGATAAAAACGTGTTAGATTCACTACATAAGTATTTGATAAAAATAATATGAGTGTAAAATAAATAGATCTAATAATCGAATTATAAATAACGATGCATATGCATATATATAAATATGCGTGTAGGTGCATGTACATATTAGTCCCTAATAACAATGTGTTTACAAGTAAATTGTTAAATATTAATAAGCGTATCTTATTTTTGTGTGATAATGGTAAAGTAAAAATAATACAGGATGGAGAGGGTTTTATGTATTTTTTTTATATTAAAATATTCGAGGAGTTTAGTAACGTCTCGTGTATTAGATGTCTGTTGAATAAACCTTGAAAGACGCATAGAGGATTCATATAATACATTGAGAGATATTTATCCCCAGGAAGCTAATATATGCATGAAAGGTAAGATTTGGCATATACAACATTATTAATTTCGTTGTAAACTATTAGTGATCATGTGATCATGTTGCTATATATATAATATATATATATATATATATATATATATATATATATATATATATATATATCAGTGGTGAAAAAACCGGACTAGAGTGCTCAATGTGTAGTCAGAGCAGTATATAAGAAATTTATTACTGTGAGTCCAGAATGAGTTTACATATTGTTTCAACTAGAGGAAGATCCTCAAAGAGAGGAAATATCCAACTAGCATCGTCAGAATTCATAGATGGACTATGAATTCTGACGATGCTAGTTGGATATTTCCTCTCTTTTAGGATCTTCTACTAGTTGAAACTATATGTAAACTCATTCTGGACTCACAGTAATAAATTTTATATATATATATATATATATATATATATATATATATATATATATATATATATATAGGGGGGTGTATATGTGTGAGAGAGTGATTCTGTGTGTCTGCGTGTGTGCATTTTATGAATAATAACTAATTTAAATCCGAGATAGTCGACCTTACTCAAATATGTTGTCAGATAATATTTTATAAACAAGCACGCTATACATTTTGCTAGTCATAACGTTTAACAGTTTCATGGAAATTGTATATAGGTCTTTGCATTAGTCACCCACGGATGCATTTATACATTTATCATCAATACAATCATATATCACAAACAACTGAACCGTATGAACGGTGAAACTTTTTATTAATAAGACATTTCTGACTGAATAAAATTTCGTAAAGCAAAAGAAACATACGTGAAAGTTAAATACAATAATCTTTAAATACACTTACATTAAAGTACTTTCAAAGTAAGATAACAATGTCATTGCCTACCTTTGCAGAAGCAACACCTGACATTTCATAGTGCAAGAATTGTAAGCGCGATATGGGAGGGTATTTTACACAAAGGTGCATTCTCGTCATTGTCAGTGGTGAAACTTCTTTTGTATTCCTAAATCAATACCTTTTGGGGTATGAAAACAGAATTGATTCAAATGTAGTAATCTATAAAAATGCATGTATATCTATACATCTATCTATCTATCTATCTATCTATCTCTCTATATATATTTACAAATACATTCATATACGTATGCATATGTGTATATATGTATATTTATAAATATATATATATATAAATATATATATATATATAAATATATACATATTGTATATATATATAATATATATATACATATATATATATATGCGTGTGATTGTGTGTGTGTCTGCGTGACTATATAATAACCTTGTCAGTGTTTGCGTATGGTGAAGGTCGGAAACAAAATTATCCGTCAATCTTCGTCTGCAGACGGGAAACTAATTATATAGGAAATGTGGACCGATAAGACAAATACTATGCTTTTATCCCAAATCAGCATAAATTAAAATATCAGATTTAAGCGTATTTAAAAGCTGTCTAATATACACACAAGCACATACCAACACCCCCGTATATATATATATATATATATATATATATATATATATATATATATACATATATATATACATATATATATACATACATACGCATATAAATATATACATATATATGTATATATATATACATATATATATACATACATACGCATATAAATATATACATATATATATATATACATACATACGCATATAAATATATAAATATATATATGTATATATATATATATACATACAAGTCTCTATGGTCCTTGTAAATAGGTCCTGTATATGACCTAAAACTATATCCGATGGTGAGGCCCCAGCTTGCGGGCCTTGGGGAGTGTGGAGCCACCCTTTAATTGGCATTGCTCCAAGGTCCACTTTGACCCGGAGTGCTAGTACCTGTTAGGGTCCGTACTTTGGATTAAATAGAATTCGACTTAAAAAAAACATTTATACCCCATTAAAAATCGTTCCTCAAAATAACTAGATTCGGCATTAAATAACCTGAAAAAGGTTGATATGACGTAAAACAAAAACAACCAAACCAAGCTCTCTGTTTCTTGTAAATAAACAAGTAGGCTGAGTGTTAGAATATGGATCGAGGGAGAGAGAGAGAGAAAGGGAGGAGTGTGCAAATTATATTTTAGACACGTTGATCGGAAGTCAGGATCAGCTGATCGGATTGCGTGTGAGTCACGTGATCAGGTTAGCTGAATCGTTGAGATATGGTTTGGACTTAGAAGGCGACGAACGGCTTCAGACGTCTCCGCCCCTTCACCAGGTCCGGGGGGCGCTGACGTGTGTAGAAATGAGACCAAGAGAAACCACACAGATTAGAGATACACTTTCCGTCCTGCTGCGAGACATCTGAAAAGTGAAATAAACTATAAAAACAATTACTTACAAGAGGCACCAGTCTTTCCCCCAAGACATGAGATGATTGCAGATTGACCAACACCGACGGTATGTCCAAAAATACATGTATAACACACACACACACAACGACACATGAACAAATAGACAGAACAACTAGATGATCACACAATGTTAACTCTTATTAGATGATCACACACGATACCCTTTATGATATAACAAGACATGAACACTATAAAACCTGTTGGCAAGTGTGTATATAATTGGGGTTAAATGGGATGTCATTTACAGGCACTTATATCAGATATCAGAGGTTAGACCTACCAACAATCAACTAGATGGATGTATGTAAACTCACTGGCTAGTGAGTTGTTTTCGTCTACCCGCACCAATGAGCTGTGAAACAGCAAATCACTCTATATATGGATGACTCTCTCTCTCTCCATATATATATATATATATATATATATATATATATATATATATATATATATATATATATATATACTATCTCGCGCCCGAAAGTGCCCGGTTGTAAAGTATTAAGTAGTATATTTTGATTAATGAAGATTTTGTATGTATTATTATTTTATATTAAACACAATATATAGTTATAATTTAATAGTTAAAAATAAAATGACTCTTGCGTAATGATTCAGAATCGAAAACAAAAGATTTAACATGAGATTTACTTTTTATCCTTTAACGTTTATGCCTGGGCTATGAAGACATTTTTGCAGCAAGGCTAAAAAAATTGAAACATGAAACATTGTAATTACGTTACGCATACATATTCGAAATGCCGTCGTTTGACCTTCACCTTCGAAAGTCGTTTTTTTTTAATTTTCACAACTTTTTCTCGTTTTTCGTCGGCTAAACCCCAAATATAAAGTTTCGCGTGCGTGCGAACACCCTGTATGTAAAGTTCCGTCTGTATAGACCAAAATTTGGCGGAGAAGGTTGGTAGGGAAACAGCGAAACATTATTGTATGTTGATTACTATATATATATATATATATACATATATATATATAGAGAGAGAGAGAGACAGAGAGAGAGAGAGAGAAAGGTTTGTATTTACTATAACCTTTTATGCAAATAATACGCAAGTATGACTCATGTCGAATATCTTCATAAAATAATTACACGTAATCGTTAACAAAAGATGATCATCTTATAAGAAAACCAAAAAAAACTAAGAGGGAATTAATTAAAATGAATGTTTTAAAGAATTTGCAGATGAATACGATTCTACGCGCCATATATTACAAGTTTTTTTCCTTCTCTTTAATAAATAGAAAAAAGGGTTATCAATATGGATATCAATACACAGAAAAAAACAATTTATAGGAGTATATATATAATCTTAAGAATATATAATTATTTCTACAGCCAAACATTGTCGCAACTCAGAAGAGCTATTACGGCCAACACACCGGAATCCCACGAGTCGAGTCTCGCCCTCATTTGGACTAATCAGTAAGACACATCCTAACTTGGCATTCAAAAGCCAAGCCTCTTGCATGCAAGGCCACCACTCTAGCAACTCAGCGAACGCGCAACACACAAGGTGTCTATTAACTATCACACATCCCGCAAACTGCGGCGAAATGCGACAGTAGAACGAATCTACTTCGTCTCGAACAAGAGATGTGAGCCATCGCGCCCAGCTATAACCCAGGCCGATGTCTTATAAGTAGGATTTTTTTTACTAAATAAGTGTGTAATCATGACAAGCTTACTTAATGAAGAATAAGCAAAACTACGCAATATTTTTTGTACAAAACTTAATCACGCACACTGAGATTCTCCTTCGCCCAAGGACGGAAATCATAAAAGTCAAAGTGAAAAAGATATAGTCTACACTTGGCCACGCAAATTGCATTAATGCCCGATTACTCAAGCGGGTTCTTAACTCAAATTTGCAATTGGAAACCAGACGCTGGGAATCCAAACACTAAAGCGATTAAATTTACACAAGCAGCTAGACAGCCAATGTAGGCAATAAAAAAAAAACGTTGAGGAAGAACAATTTGTAAAAACACTGAAATCTTCAAAAGCAAGAAGAATCAAAAGTACAATAAAAATTGACAAAAAGAAAAGCTAGAGCTCAACAACAAGCGAAGCCTTATTACATGACATTTGGCGACAATAACCGTGTCTTCCCTGGAAAGGCATGACTTGCCTTGTATCTTAATGGTGGTCGAATGAGCACAACGCGTACTCGTATACAACTTTCCCCAACGACTAGTTCCTAATTTTTAACGAATTATTTTCCGATATTAAAATGATGAAATAAACACACGTAAATACGTGTTAACATGTTTCCGTGGACTTTTGGATCAAAAGTTCAAATGCGAAGTTCATAAAAAATACATCACACGTTAGCAACTATTTTTATACACCAGATATGGTAAGTGAAGTTGAATATGGTCAGACTTAAGATAAGTCGAATACTTAGGAATAACTAGTTAATATATATAAACATTGGCAAAATGACATCGAAGCTGAGTGTCTTCTACAGTATACGGATAACAATGATTCGTTGTAGTTAATTGTAAGCTACGCCAATATTGTATTACTTTTTCACGTTCGAGGTATAGAGGAAATTGGCAAAGGTCCATAGTAAACGACTATTACTATGTAGCAAAATAAATTCTGGAGGACAGCATGTGCCTTATTTTAGAAAACATTCAGCATTTAGGCATGTTAGTTAAGAAAATCAGTAGCTTACTTCTGTAACGATCCTCGAACATATTCAAAAAATTGTAAATCGTTTTTCATTAGTTTAATATTTACATCAGCCAGCAATATATATTTTACATAGTAAAAATGAGTTTTTATTTCGTCTGATTGAAATTTTTTCGGTCAAGAGTAGAAGATTTTGCATGAAATTTAAAATTAATACTAAAATTATGAAGGTATTCAATGTGTTTATAATTATAATTGTTTCCCTTTGCCTGAAAGAAACGAGGAACCATATTTTTAAATGTAATTAGAAGGCTTGTCGAATTTTTTTTTTTTTTTGTATAATGGAAACCTGCTGATGGTTTTAACAAACTTTTTTTTAGTTTAAATTAAGTAATGACTACCCAAGATTCGCGTTACAAAATATCAACATCTCGAACATCGTTTTTCAACGATAAATAATTAGCATTTTTACAGATTATAATTCGAATATTAGAGTGACTCTTATATGAAAATATATGTTTCTATAGAACATGTATAGTTTAATTGACTTTAATCATAGTGCGTGGTTATAAACATCTATACAACATCCAAGTAGATTTTAGCGATTAATTTCATAAATAATAACTGAAAGAATGACACATCCGATTACTAGCACAGTATGCAACTTATATAGTTTTTATTTATATTGTTTAACCGTGTATGCTTCTTTATTTTTTTAGCGCAGGATAATCTGAGAAACTTATAACTATATTTGTATTTATAATTTTTAACAGCCTACAGTTATATTTATTGAATTCCTTTAAACCTAATATACAACATAGGTGCATTGATATAAAAAATTCACTTTTAATTATAAACTTATGTAAGCAAAATTAAAAAAAATATATTTATTGGACACTATATTTTAATCCTTAAACGGAAGTTTTTTTTTTATGAGCATCAGACGCTGCGATTGCATCGCCGCTGTAGTAGAAAACAAATGTCCCCCAATTACTTAAGGTACATATAATACTCGCATACATAAATGGAGGAAGTAGATATGATAATTCTTCGCTGACAGTTTTACGTTCGTAGAGAAAATTCGGCATACGACTCAAGTTTTCCGGTAGAAGAAACACGAAAAAAAAAAGGGAAATGGAAGTTGATGACAGTTGTTCTGAATTCTGAATAATTGGGTTTACGAACAAAATAGCTTAGAATATAGCGAAAATAAAAGAAGTAATAAGGAAACAATTAATATTAATATTTGTTAATAAAGTCAGCTCCAGTATCACAGGATACTATTGAACGATGACAAGACGGGACAATGCAATAAATCTAACAAAATGTGTTGATATCAAATTAAATCTCCTATACGGAAAATGTCTTAGGCCTCTTCTATCAGATAACAACTGTAATTGTCTCGAAGAATTTCGCAAGAAAGGTGCTGTGCAGTACATGTTGTCTGAAGATTAAAATAAAATATATTCACGAATGCTGTCTCAAATAATCTAGAAAAAATGAAGTACCATCTAAGAGACAAATGAATCTTACGAATAAACGAAAAGGTTTTGCTTCCTAGTTTGGTAATGAATAATGATGTCCCTTTCAATGTAAATAAAAAGAACATTAGATAAGTGAAAATGAGATTTAGGATAAGTCGAGACTCGAACTGTGTAAGCAAGTTTAAGAATTGGAATGGTAGAAATCGGAATGTTAAAAAGGTCTATTGTTAAATGCTATTATAAATTGTTAGATATTTTTATACTGTAAAAAGAATTGATTGTTCATTCTTTTATGAAACTGAATATTAAAAAATAATGTTAGCTAAAAGGAATGAACAATACAAATTAATAATACATTGTTAAAAATAGGTTAGGGTAAAAATAGATTACAGTATATGTTGAGAATTGTTTTTGTTGTCAAAAGCGTGTTTGTAAAAACGTGTGCATAGTCACGTAAATTGGTCACGTTTGGGAAACACAGTTCTTATGTTATAGCAAAAGGGGGGTTCTCAATATAGGAGTTAGAGTTAGTCAGATAAGTGCAATTGAGGCAGAACAGTCTGCAGAGTCGGTCGGAGAGAGTTGATAGGCCAGGTGTTGACACGGTGAGAGGAGGCTTCCCTTTGGAAGCGAAGAGTCGAAGATTACACCATGTAAATACAAGTAAATTCTTTATGCTATCAGCATTCAACCGGTCAAAATAAGGAACTTACATCGATATTTGGTAACTGTTTGTCTTTGTGTAGTCGTTCCACCAAGCAAAAGGTAATGTGTCAATCATCTTATAACAAACATTGTTATACTCTTCTAAGAATATGTATCTCTGCTCCTCTCTATATATCTTATAAGAAATATAAGAACTGCGCATCTATCAGCATCTCTTCTCGCTATGTGTGTTAAGAGAAAACATCCCTGAAATTGTATGAATGTCTTGTCTCTTCCACTCATCATTGTTATATACATCGCCGCCGTCTCTCTTCACTATGAATCTCCCCTCATATCACTTAACCATGACCCCCAAAATACAACATGGGAACAAAGGTCTACAAAAAATAAAACTATTTAGTCGGTTGGTGTAAAGTTCTACCAAACGAGCACAAGAGAAATATCAATGATATGATGGTATAACGATCTCAGATTGTCACATAAAATGAGAAAATCATGTATAATAAGAATAAACACATTAATTTATATTAATTTATTTATTGGGAACTATTATTCTCATCTTTATCGGTTGTTGTTTCGGCCAACTATTCCTCTGGCCTTCGTCAGGTGGTAATTTAGGAGATTCGAAGTTCCTATCCGTCGCGGTTACCACCTGACGATGCCAGAGGAATAGTTGGCCGAAACGCCGTGAAACAACAACTAATAAAGATAAGAATAATAGTCCGTAATAAATAAATTAATATAAAAATACTCATCTCAATAATGACTTCCAATAAAAAGAATACAGACGTTTGAGAATACAACAAACTAATGATGGAATACAAGTAACAAGAAAACATATGCTATGAAAATTGTCAATAATTTAAACGCTGAGTTTATTACTAACAGAAATTGTACCTCGTTATTTTTTACTGTGTTTTGACCGCAATCTAATGTAGTACCACTTTCATAACGGTTTCAAACTATGTTTCATACTTTCAATACAAGCTCCTGCAAGGAAACAAAGAAAATACAGTTTTTCAGTTTGAAGAAAAGATATTCATTGACATTCGTTTAATAATAAAACTAATGATACGGAATTTTCTAAGATATTTACACTATGTGTACAAGAGCTACGTTCTATGTCTGCAATTCTCAACATGGCAGATTTTATTTTAACTTTGGAAGGACGGAAGCGACCTGCGTATTGTTTAAGAGTTTTTCACGCACCAAATCCTTGTCATACTGCAATGTGATTAAAAATCGACCTCAGTCTACATTTGCTTCTAAGTCGCAGGCGACGCTACGTTCTTTTTTCTCATCTATTTTTGCTTTCTCTTTGACGTCACCACGCACCTCGGTTTTCTCATTTGCATACGTGAATGCAGCTGCTTCTACGTACATGGCAGTTCATTTGTTGGTATCTACTCAGGTTTACCAATTTTGACAAAATTTATTAAACCTGCGACGATATTATAAAAGACAAGAATCCAAGTCGTCAGAATGTAAAACATTGAAAAATAAACAAATCCAAATAAATTTACTTCAGTGTTTGTTTCTCCAACTTATATATGCAACTTGTCTTTCCCCAAAGAATTTCCTTTTTTCCTCCTTTTGTTTATTTTTGTATAAACTATATTGCAACGTATTTTACCAATATTTAACTAAAAAGTGTCCGGCTCACTTCATTACTT
This sequence comes from Euprymna scolopes, assembly GCF_053919585.1. Classification (NCBI taxonomy): domain Eukaryota; kingdom Metazoa; phylum Mollusca; class Cephalopoda; order Sepiida; family Sepiolidae; genus Euprymna; species Euprymna scolopes. The sequence continues at coordinate 114,056,389 of NC_136492.1, read as the reverse complement.
TACATATACATCATCTCCATTCTTTTTGTGTAATTTTCTTAAGATTTTCCCTTCGCGATTACAAGATATAGCCGACAAAACAAAAGAACAAATCGAAAGGCATGTAGTAAGGGAGAATTAACATAACACATTACTCACACACTACTGGAGTTCTTTTTTTCTTGTTCAAAGTTTTCCTTCTAAGCATAGTAGTTCAGGCTTTACAAATGTTCAAAATTGCTTCTGTTCTTTGTATGCAGGATTTGGTAATAGAAACAAATTGAAGAAATTTGACTCGATTTTTTTCAGTAACGAAAACCACATAAATTAACAGTCGTTTCATCACAAAAACACTTGCAGATATTTTCCAAAATGGAAAATATGGACGCATCACTACTCTTCCTCCCAAGGTCAATGAGCTTTTCCTAGTCTGCAGCTACAACCAACTGCTATGTCTACAACTTTCTTTCTCGGCATACGGTCGTATGGGAATTTTGTTCTACATCTAGAAGACTAAGAATTCCTGCGTATTTTAGAAGGTTCTCTGGGAAATTTTAATTAAACCTTGTGAACAATACGTTCAAGATTAGGGCAATAATCCGAATGCTCTAATACGAATTATCTGCAAAATTCAACAGGTAATTTTAAATTGTTTATCGACGTCATAATTCTTAAATCTTTCGTTCGTTGTAAGTGAAAAACACTCATCGAAAGTGTACATATACTCTTTTTTATCATGGAGTATTTATTTATTTGTAACTAGACTGAGTGTCCGGCGTTTCGCGGACATTTGTAGGTGTGTGTTGAGAAAAAAAGTGATCGTAAGAAAGCAGGATGTAACACATAGCGCGAAGGAGGAAAAGAACGTGACAACAAAATTTACGTCTTTGCCATTACGTCCATCGCCAATGGCGAAGGTATAAATGAAAGCTAGTAGATCGAAAAGCCGGGATGACTTTCGAAAATATCGTCGAAAAATCGAACCCTCTTTGTAGAATATTTCCCAGTTGAGGGTGAAGGAATTAATGATTTTATCCAGTTTTTGGTAATTTGTCGCACGAAATGCCGAGCTTCAAAACGATATAAATCGCGTAAAAATCCGTCGCCAATGTCGAAAGTTTTAGGCCGACAGGAAAACACACATAAATCTATACATACATAAATGCATTCATACATGCATACAGTTTAACAGAGAGATGACATTAATATAATAGATGCTTTAGTCTATACAAATATTCTAAGGTTTCTGTTGTAGCTGATTAAGCTTTCCATTAACTGATCCATCTTATATATTTAATGAAAACTGTATGTTTGTACGGTTGCCAAAATTTTAGACTGGCGCAACTCACTGTGACAAAATTGGTATCATTAGGAAGATCGATGACTCGAATGAAAATATCTAAGAATTAGTCAAAAAGGTTAATTATTTGTGCTTAACTAGGCCGATTTTTACAAGGAGAGGACCATTTTTAGCGTCGACATTTTTGCAAACGCATACGCCTAGCGATATCAACGTAGTTTAAAAACTTTATTTCCGAAGACTGCGGTATCATGAGTTGCGGTGGCCAAGACAGGTAGAAATTTTGCTTCTTTTTTGTTGGGGGGGGGTAGCCTGCCTACCGACTCCGGATATTTGCTGCTATTTTGATAGAAACTATAGTTATTTTATATTTTAGGGCTGGGTGTATGTTGCTCAATAGCCTTAGTATACTCCCTTTTTACCTCGGCAACACCGGTTAGCCATGTAAGTGTATAATTTATACCGAAGACGTCATTAGTACGGGTTTAGATTCCCAGTAACAACAGACATAGTTTGTTAGCAAAACGAGCAATTCAAACTTTTGTATGTTATTCTTAATGTATTTTCTACTCTATTCCTGCTTCTAATTTTCTTGTAATTCATTAAATAGGCTTATACTTGTCCAAGAAAATTCGCTATAACAGTGCCCATCGTGTATTCAATCATAAATTGATAGATCAACTCAATAAGTCGTTAACTTTGTTATAACACAACCGAGCAAAGGACAGCGATAGCTGTAATATTTGGCGACAAATGTTTAACTGTAACACTGTGGACCTACACGTAAAACAACTACCGTGTAAAAATACTGACGAAAAAATAATTGTTTTTTTTTTCAGCTCTATCACTGGTTGAACCATTCAGAAAAATCCAGGAATCTAGGAAAAAAGTCCAGGATATGTTCTTATACAAGAGTTCACCTTTTCTGTACTCGTTTCATGGAGGAGAAATCCTTCATGACTGAGAATTTTTATTTTTGATGCTATCCAGATTGCCCCTGTTTGGGAGATCTTGATTTTCCCCACATTCAAAACTGGCATTTTGTCTTACTCTGCTCCCGAAGTAAATACGAACACTGACGTAAAATTAAAACCGAAAAAACAGATTTGAATTCACAAAAATACAAACGACTGCATAACGTAACTGGCAACAAAGAATATTTATAAAATATTGGCAATAGGTTATAAAGAATCAGTTGTACCCGCCTATTGTTACATTTTGAATAAGATTGCAATGCTAGAAATGTTGAACGAATATTACTTTTATTTATCTTTTTCTGTTTGCAGAGAAATGTGGAATGACAAATAAGTGGAACTAATTGTCTGTGTAGTCAAACTAGTTAGAAGGAAGGATTGGCCTCGCAAGTTCTTGTAAACAATAACCACTTTGACAAACTGAACATGTTCATTTAAAAAAAAAATCTGTAAATTCTTTATTTTTATTACTCATACAAATTATAAAAAAAATTAAGAATTACTCAGTTTTAACCGATGTAATAATTTATATTAGGTCAATAACTGCATATATCTATCAAAAATGTTACCTATATAGAAAATAAGACACGCTATTCCTCTTTACAAGAAAAAAATAAAAGTAAAAAGCAGGTTCGCCTGACAGAAAACCCTGGAAAAGCATGAGAGTTTTTGTAAATATTTGATAGTAAAATTTCAAAACGAGAATTTAAATTTAATTGTCAATAATGTTAAGATCTCAGAAAATAGTGAGAGCTCAAAAGGGAACCCACTTGTGGGGACGGATTCTTAACCAACGATAGTCTACTAAACAAACCTTAAATAAATAAATATTTACGTTGTAAAGAATACCGCGAATATACTTCGGCGAAGCAGGATGATGAATTTAAATTATAGACGGATCAAATCAATACTTTTTGAAAAAAGTTAAAAACTACAACCCCACACGCCCAAGTTTGAGTGTGAAATATAATTTAAACTCCCCTTGTGCAGGAGTCAAATTGCCAAACAGGAGGCGGAAACCAATCAATCCTGTTTAAGACCTATGAGGATTATCTCTCTTTTATCGAAGAAGGCACATGAGTGTTAATCTGGACTGCAATGACTGGTGCCACTAATAAGGTTCTTTATTTCAATAATTATAAGAACCATTCTCAACTACCAATAACTACGGTTGATAAGACATTCCCTGAAGTACTTTGTTTAAACTCCTCGGTTAAAGGTTCACAAAGAACATGAGCTGGAATTAGCTAGAGGGTGGACTCTCTCTACTGTGCTAGTAAGTTACTTACGCCTGAATGTATCCTGTACCTCTCCAAGGTATCCGCTCTCTCTTGTATGGAGCACCATTGCTACATTTGATATAATGCATGTGCTACTAGTCTCTTACTCCTGTACAGGGTTACAAAGGCGAGTCGCTAGGCTTCAACCTCTCTCTGAGTGGCGAAATGTTGCATGCCGCTGCCTGTTTTACAAGTATTTTCATGGTATATCCTCTGACAAACTACAAGCTTTTGTACCCCTCGACATAAATCCGCCGAGAAACCTGACAAGCAGCAACACCCCACCTTTACACAGTAGAGATCCTCTCCAGAACTGCTGAATTTGGAATTCCCTCCAAGGCTCCTGGTTCCCCGACCGTACTGTCATGCAGAAGTTCAAGTGTAATGTAAACAAGCAATATGCTGTCCAATTCCCCACATAGTGTCCCTGAAATTATGTCCCAGATTGTAGCTCCGTACATCAAAGTGGACCAAGCATTGTTAGGGGTGAAAAGGCAAAAAGAAATAAAAAACTAAAAATCAACCACAAGCCAGGTACCCTATCGCAAGCTTAAAAATGATGTAATCCTCGCCAATCGATCCAGCCGAATATGCTCATGTTACTACGGACATTTTTTTACCAGGGTCGAACAGTCTAATTAGATCGCAACATATACCGGTCGCAACTCGTTGCTTTCCAAACATTGCGACATTATCTACCTACCCTAAGGTCTCATAAGGATATTGCAGCCAATTAGTACCAAATGGTTTTCCTCCAAAAATGAAGAACTCTCGAACCGTTTTACCCATTTACTTTTAAAAAATTGACAGTTCGTCAGATAATGGGCATTAGACAAAACCTTCTGAGGCACTAGCCCTTCTTGCCTGAGAGATTATTACAAGCAGGGGCGTACGTGAGTTCTGTTCTCCCGAATTACTTGGGTCTGATTCTTTCAACGCAAATTAATCAGTTGCTTTACAAAATACCTGAAACAAATACGCCGGAAACAAATTATTAAAAGAAGAAGTGGAAGCTATTTAAAAGTGCTACATTTTATATTTATCCTCCCACAGCAACAATAGAATCACGACGTGCAAGGAAAATAGTCAGATCACAGACACACTAAGTGCCTATCTAAATCAAAAGAAATACATATTTCGGAGGAGTTTGCTTAACAGGGAGTGATGTGGTGTAATTACGTACAAATGCCAGCTCCATATACAAAAAATACTGGAAGCGTAGCCATTAATGCGTGGTCTAGTTCAAGAGATCTAACAATGCTACTTCTTTGGCTTAACGAGCAACTAACGCTGTTGTACATTCTTGATCACACACATTTCTACTATATTCATGTGTTTCGCTTTCCCTGTAACTTGTTATCGTAACATATTGGTCAGATGTTACAAGTAAATTTCCTAAGAACTAATGTATTATACAAAACTTAACCACACATTAAGTCAATATTTTACTTGCAATATATATTAATATATAAACACCCACACACACACACAACCACACACACACACACACAAACACGTGTATATATATATATATATATATATATATATATGTATATATATATATATGTATATATATATATATATATATATATATATATATATATATATATATATATATATATATATATATATATATAGTACTTTTGGGCAATTGCTTCAAATCAGCGGGTAATTGCGTCAACTAAAAAAAAAGATCTTTAGAGGCGTGGTTGCCAAAAGGTCCCTTTTAGCTAGTTGGCGAAATTACCCCAGACTTGGCGCAATCACCTAAAAGTTGATTGGTTGCTTGTTTTTGTTTTACGGCATATCAACCCTTTTCGGGTAATTTAATGCCGAATCCAAAAATTTTGAAGTACCTAAAAGTAAAGGATATATATATATATATATATATATATATATATATATATATATATATATATATATATATATACCCCATGCCAGAATTATATGAAAATCGATATTTTTCTTCTAACTCCCGTAGTTTTCAATGAAAAATCGTGAAACCTCGTACGTTATTCGGCAACATTAACGCATGCACAAATGTAATAATATTTGAAGCTGATCTGCCCAATAGCGAGCTAACGGCAGCCATTTTGGTGACTTGCAGTTTTTTATAAGCGTGCCAACTTTATTTGCAAGATGGGACGTAAACGTGCTTTAAGTCGAGCTGAGAATTCTAAAATTGTTCAAAGTATCCATAATAAGAGTTCCACCTTAGAAATGGCGAAAGAATTACACCGTGGTCATTTAACAATCAAAAATATTGTACTAACCCTCAACTTTGCATCGGACGTTCTGAGAATGGAAAAATTCGTAAAAATAATATCTGTCACGTCGAACATTGAGCAAGATGAAAAGAGAAGTTTGCCGTAACCCACCTGAAACTAGAAAACAAGTTTTTGAAAAAGCGGGCGTTCCTGATGTGCCCACATTAACTCGTTGCCGTATCATGAGGATGATTACAAAATTTGCAAAGCCAAAGTTCCACCCTCAATTGAAGGACATCCACAAGAAAAAGAGGATGGAGTGGGCAAGAGATCACATGAAGGTGAATTTTCAAACTGTTTTGTTTACCGATTAGTGTCGATCGAACATTGATTGATCCGATGGGTGTATGTGAGGATGGTACCATAATGAGGGTCTACATCCTCAAAGGACCAGGCGTTAACAAGGAGGTGGTGGTGTGATGTTCTAGGCTGCAATCATCGACAATGAGTTGGTAGGACCATTAAGAGTCAGAGATAGATTGAAAATTATCGCCAAACTCTACATTGACGTCAGTAAGGAACGCGTTTCTACGCGTTCCTTACTGGCACAAGGAGAATAATCTGGCATTCCGGAAATGTATGGTATTCATGCATGATAATGCACCGTCTCATTCTGCAAGTATAGCTATTGAACATTTCGAGAGAGTTTTTGCCACACATGGGATTAAATGTGATGGTCAGCCTGTTCTCCCGATTTAAATCCCATCGAAAATCTGTGGAGCATTTTGAAACAAAATATTTACTCCGGAGGAAGGCAGTACAACTACAAGGATGACCTCTGGAATGCTATTCTGACTGCTGCCAAAGAAAGACATTTCCTCAGATTGAATCGAAAGTTTGACATCTTCAATGCACCAAAGGCTTTTTGCTCTTCTCAATAAAAATGATAATTATATAAGATATTCATTGTACTATGAAATCATATTGAAGTTGTTTGTTCTTTATTATTGTTGGTCTCAATTTACAAATTCCTAGAATAATAAATGTTTCGATGATTTTGTAGCACTCCACCATAGTTTAGCATTGGTTTGCATATAAAGTTGGCACGGTGAAAATGGTGCAATTCACTAAAATGGCTGCCAATTGTTTATTACTTATAAGATTAGAAATGCGCTTGTGTCAGTGTTTTCATATAACGTGCTACATTTCACGAATTTTCATTGAAAATTGTCGCAGTTAGAAAAAAATATTGATTTTCGTATAATTCTTGCATGGGGTATATATATATATATATATATATATATATATATATATATATATATATATATATATATATATATATATATATATATAAGTATATATTCGCTAGACATATGTTTTCTTAATAAAACCGTTGAATTTTTCTGTAACACACTTGGCTCTCACTAAAATATCACTAGTCCAACTTATATATCCTCGTTTTATTTTGTGTTTTGCTTATTTTAGAGAAACGTTACGTCAAATATATTGCTCTTAAAAAAATAGAAGTACCATGTTTTTTCTTCACAAAAAAAGTTTCCAGTTTTCAAATCCTGGAGGCAAGGGTCTGAAGTGCACGGAAATCAATGGGGCAATATCGTAATCATCGTTAGTAGTTGAGATTTCGAAAAGTGGATTACTTAAAAGGATTGATAAGCAAAAACTTGTTGCCATTGGACATGAAGACAACCATATTGTAGTCAGTTAAAAAGTAAGAGGTTACACATGAATGCAGTTGTAAGAAATAAAGGCTTTTTTCGTGGAATCTACGTTAAGGTTTAGGCACAAAAAAGATAGTGGGGAAATTATTGGTAGTGATTTTTGCAAGGATAGTGTTTTTTCGTTAAAAAACAGACCCCGGGGGCCATAAATTGAAGCTCAGCCGAGCAATTTTCATGAAAATTACGGTAAAGCAAGGGCAAAATCGTAGCCTTTCTTCCGTGCGAAAGAAGTTGCAATGAACACAAAGTGGCATCCTCTACTAAAGGCAATTATAAAACGAGTATATCATATTTTATAGATAAAGATGCTTTATTTAGTACTCCGCATCTGTTTTTATTATTTTTTTATCTCTGATACTACACAGAATTCAGTTGTCTGTACTTCCAGTAAGAGAGAGTGGTTTTATTGATTTTGTTGAGGATACAATGAGTAAAAAAATGTAACCCACCTTTACATATTATATGTGGGTATCCACAAGTATAAGCACTGTGTATTTTTTTACATGGGGGTCACCACTTATCAAGGCCCGAAGGCCACTCAGGGATAAGGGTTATTGCGTGTAGAGTAATCACTGAGATAGTATTGTAGTAATCATAAGTGATGGGGGTTTTGATAGAGTGTCTTACTTAAGGGGGCGGTTTGTAAGGAGTTTGTTTATGTTGGACTTGAAGACGTTCAAGTTGTAGTCAGGTGGAAAACAGTCAAGCGGCAGAGAGCTCCACTGGCGCGCAGTTCTAAGAAAGAAGCTTTGCTCATGGAATCTACGTTTTGATTTAGGCACAGATAGAGAGTGGAGAAAATTATTGACAGTAGTTTCAGCCAGCCGGGTGTTTCTCGTGACAGATTGGCGAGGGGGGACGAGGGATTGGAGCTCAGACGAGCACCTGCCATGGAAATAACGATAACACAAGGATAGGCCCGTAAGTCTCTTCTGTGGGAGAGAGGTTGCATGGAAGAGAAAAGGGCATCCCCCACTAAACCACGAAGTCTATTTTGTACTCTGTCAAGGCAGGGTATGCTGTTTTCAGCAGCTCCTGCCCAGATGTGGCAGTAGTACTCCATCCTTGGACGTACTTGGCTTTTTTCAGATAGAGAATTGTATTAGTAGTGAGAGATCTTCTGGAGCGGTAGAAGGATCCCACCATTTCCCCAGCTCCCTGGTAACAGATTTGATGTACGTGTTCCATTTTAGATCAGGAGTAAAGGTCAAACCCAGAAGTTTGTCAAAACATGGAGCCTCCCCAAGACGAGAGCCATCCATTTTAATTGATGCCAGATGAGGGTCAGAGCGTTGATGATCTAAAGATAGAAAATCGGAGTTGGATGCATTAAAAGTGACCAGCCAGCTCTTCCCCCATTATACAACGCGCTCAAGATAAGAGGCGAGAGGATTAGAGAGAACTTTGTCATTAACGGCCTTTGATGGGTTGCTATAGATTGCCGTGTCATCAGCATATATGTCAACGAACGATTTAAGTATGTGTTTTGGGAGATCATTGATGTAGATCAGGAAGAGAGTTGGGCCGAGGATGGACCCCTGGGGGACTCCAGCATTAATACTCTGTGCCTCTGATTTCTGCCCATCAACCACTACTCTTATGAACCTATCAGAGAGAAATGATTTAATAATTGAGAAAACATTTCCAGTGATACCGTAGCTGGGAATCTTGTGAAGTAGGTCCTTATGACATACCTTATCGAGGATCTTCGTATGTCAAAAGCAATTGCCCTGGAAAGGAAACCTTTGTCAAGAGATTCACTGATCCTATGTGATATAACCGTTAGCACATCTGCTGTAGATCTTGTAGAGCGGAAACCATATTGTATGTCTTTAAGAAGGTTGTTTCTGTTGAGGTAGTTGACTACTATTTAATATGGATTGCCGCAATTTACTCATGACACACAGGAGACTTATTGGTCTGTACTGAGAGGGAAATGACTTTTCACCTGAATTCTTAAATACAGTGCATACTGATGAGGTTTTCCAGGGTGTTGGAAAGCATATTTCTTTATAGAAAGTCGGCAGAAATGCAACATTTTATATTTAAATTTGAATATTAAAAGGGTGTGCCGGCATATGCGAAAGCTAACATAAAAGGCCAGGTGAAATGAATAGGCTGCTCATTTAAGCATTGATTTAAATAAAGTAAGATATTTGCCGTTGAATTAAAAAATAAAATCATATACCCCCACGCGCACACACACACCTATATATATATATATATATATATATATATATATATATATATATATATATATGCGCGTATCTGTGTGTTCATATGCATATCGATATATTCCTTACCTTCTATTTCTCTATGTGCTGAAAAGAGAACAAATACAAATACAAATATGCTGCACGTAACCACACACACACAAGTATACATATATGTAGAAATGTGCAACATACACACACGCACACACACACACACACACACACACATATATATATATATATATATATATATATATATATATATATATATATATATATATACATAATCTCAGGTTTCGTGACACCGTCCAACGAAATCTAAAGGACAGGATGATCCTTACTGTAAGCTGGCAGACCTTCAGTCGCGACCGTGAAAAGTGGAGAATGATGGTTTACAGGAAGTCGTCTTCGGACACGAAGGACAGCACATGATGATGATGATGATATATATATATATATATATATATGTATGTGTGTGTGTATCTCTTTTTTTACACAATTGTCACCACTATTCAAGGTCAGGTAGACACTCTCTCGATATATATATATATATATATATATATAGATAGCTAAGTATATATATATATATATATATATATATATATATATATATATATATATATATATAAGTTTTTCGTTTTTCGTACATTGTTTACCGGATAGCATACACACTGCGTTTATGATCATCCCCAGTTTTATTTACCACGATAATGTACACATATTTCGACGTTTCATTGAAATTTTTCATACAATACTCTCATATTATAATTATTTTCTCATTCTACTAACTTAACTTTTGAGGTCTGATTTTGTTTTGCATGCAGTCTATCCTCATATGACATGTAGCACCTGAATAATGATTAATAGTCTACTATCATAATTATACATTGTCTTTCAATAATGAAATTCCTTTTATATGAGCATGTCTCGGCTGGTCGTAATATTTATACGCGTATACTACTTATTGGATTTATTTTTGCAAAGTTCCTAGGAAAAACAGTTTAATTAACATGTATAAATATATACATTTACGTATGTGTGTATGTGAGTGTACGGGTATCTGATAATATGCGTGTGTGTGTGTTAAAATGGGAAAAATATAAACTTGTCTGAAAACGGTTCATACGTTCATCTACAGGATGTCTCAAGATTGCTTATATGAAACATATAGAAATTCAAACTCGAAAATGTGTGGTGCGTCTATGGCGTACACATATTTTTTTATGTTTTCGAAACGAAACCTGAACATGCGAAGTCAGGTTTATTTTATTGTTTTCCCATTGTAATATCGATAAAATAAAACCAGACACACATAAGCATATATATATATATATATATATATATATATATATATATATATATATATATATATATATATATATATATGGAGACAGCAGGAAAGTGAGAAAGGGAAAAAGAAAAGGAGAGAAAGGGAAAGAGCACAATTATATACTGTAAATTGTACTTTACATAACTTCAGTTTCCTACAGGATACTCAGGTGAGAAATATAAAGATTACCTTCTTAATCCTCGAAGTTATAAAGAAATGCGTTCTGGTCGTCAGAGGAATGATATGGATATTATAGCCAAGCTACGATATGTCTTTTATTCGTTTTGCAGACTCTGGCTGTACGGACATTTTAATTAGCGGATTCTCTGGAAAATTAATATATTTTTGCTATATATCATATGAGATGACTAAACATTTGTTATTATTATTTCAGGTCCAAATAACTATCTACATCATGAATTGGAATACACCCTACTAAATCCTGATTGTCAAAGCTGGAAAATATATCCGAAGTTTGTCCAAAATGTACTCCAATCATGTCCCACATGATTTGACTAAGATGGGCATGAATCAGTCCCTCATCATCCCTATAGTTCAGACATTGCTTTCTATGACTTGGTTATTATTTAAGTCAAATTAAAATTTAGAGCTATAGTTATGAGTTAATTCAGATGATGAAAGAGTTTGTGCCTAGCACACAATAGGATGTTCCTGATGCCTTCTAGAATTGTGGAGTGATAATCAAGTGAATTGTATCCGGAGGAGATTACTTCGAAGAGCACTCGAGTATAATATGTGTACTATAAAGAAAAGTTCTCATAAGAAAAAAGTTTGTAGAATTAATGAATGTTCCTTGTATGAATTTGCTAGTACTAGAAAAATGTAATCGATTAATACCAAGAAATCAATAGGTTCGCTACAATATTAAGTTGTAATATATTTCCTTCAATGAACAAAAGTATGCCGAAAACAAATTGATGATTGCATAGCCTAGTATACAGGAACCGAAATGTCAGATAGGTGGCAAAAAAATGGAAGCAATATATGTCATGGATCGACTACATGAAAGCGTACGAGAAGGTGCCCAACGTATGAATAATAGAATGCTTGAGGCAGGCGGAATCATCAGCCTAATTGATAATGCAATTGAACTATGGAAGATGAGGTCACACGGAAAAGAGAAAACGATAAATATTTTGAGATTCGGAATAAAACCTTATAAAGAAACAGAAATAAAAGAGCTAATTAGAAAATAATCTAATAAAGGTAAAAACACATGACCAGTATAATCAATTTTGAATTTTCACACGGTGAATCCAATAAAAACAGATGCAGCTTTACCAGAAAATTAGTGAACTAATTACAAAGGGCAATGCATTATAACCAAAATATGATGCTGACATTATGTTAATAGGAAAAAATGTAAGAAAATGACTGATTAGTATAAAATAGTTTGTAAACGACACCAAATAAACAATGAAATATATAGAAAAGCAAGTATACACTATGTTTCAAAATCATAATAAAATATACCACACACAAGAAAATACTAGAACGAACATGAAAAAAACACGTAAACAGACAGACGGTATCGCTCATAACAGCCTCCCAAGTTAACGCAAGTAAAACAACAATATTAAAGAAAAAAGTGACAGCACTCAGGAAAACAGCATATAAAGACTCTGTGTCAAGCATAGGAAATGATAAACTTCATATGTGAAGAAAGCAAAATTGTCTACAAAGAATATAACTACAGATATGACTAAGTGGAAAAAGCAGTAGATTGTTAGCTGTGAAAACCATCCAGACTAATGTGATAAGCGAAAACCGGAAGTAGTATTTTAAAATGAAATCACAAAAACTTATCGGGCCTAAATTTGCAAAATGATAAACCAATCCAAGATTAGATCTTATAATAGTTAACCAGACGGACAAGTCCTACGCAATTGGAGACTATGTTAGTCTAGCAGAGAATAGGATGATTAGTAAGGCGACAGGGAATCAGAACACACACCGTTTTGCCAGGGAGCTGAAGTAAGTATGGAAGGTGAAGAAAATCAAGATAACGTATATAACTTTTGGAGGACTAGGAGAAATCCATAAACACTTTGAGAAATGGGAGGTATCCGAATCAACGGAATGGATGGCAAGTTAAAGCGGAGTACAATAATATAAATTATTAAGAAAAACTATTAAATGATGAGGCTTGTACATATCAGGTACTGACGCGGGCTTGACATGCAGACACTGCTGTAAATGCTATACGAACAAAACACCGCATAAAATCAAGAAAATTGAAACTGTATTATTGTACGTAAACACTCCCTCAAACACGTGTTAACAACAAACTACACCACACCAATTAGACTTGAGTGCTGAAGGAGGAAAGCACTAAACAGACGTTCTCTCGAAGTGCGAAAGAGAATGTGACTTCGGGGAGGTTTATTACCACCCAAATTCCAGTGAACTGTAATGGTCGTTGTCAGCGAGAAACTGATAGTAAAACGTCTGTCCCGGCAACGCAATTTAATTTGCAAAAATTATTAAAAACATAAAAAGTACAGGAAATTAGGTTAGATTTACTGTGAAAAAAATCAATGAAACACTGCAGGTTAATCCAGATTATGATGATGGACTGTATGAAACTCATAGTAAATAAGTAAATACGTTCGTAAGAAAATAATAATAATAATAATAATAATAATAATAATAATAATAATAATAGTAATTCCCGACTATAAAAAGGAAGACGGAGTAATAGAGATGGTCTGTCTAGAAAACTGTGTAAACAGACACACACATACACACACAGAGACACACACACACACAAAGATTAGAAAAATGCCTAACACAGAAAACCAAAAAAAATAATTTTTGCAGCAGGATACACGAAAGAAACAAACAACATAGGAGAAGGAGACGATGAATAAGACGAACAAAGTACAATAGAAAGAGAAACAGCTGCATGGCCAATTCATAAGAGTGAGAAAAACGACACAAACGAAAACACTTGGAAATAGCTACAAAAAGGAAATCTTAACAAGGAAACTGCTTCACTAATAACAGGTGCGCAGGATAACACAATTAGCACCAACCACATCAAAGCAAAGATTTGCATGACACAAGAAAACAGCAAATGCAGACTCTGCGGGTAAAGAGACGAAACAATAAACAACAAAATAAATGAATACAATAAACTAGCCCTACATATATAAAAAAAAGAGACACGACTAAGTGGGGTAGCCACTACATTGGCAAGCATGCAAGCAATTTCATCCTGAAACACACAAACAAATGGAACAAACACAAACCGGCAGCAGTACTGGAATATGAAAGTCACAAGATCATATGGGGCATGGCTATACAAATGAATAAACACATCAAACAAGAAGGCCGAATATCATAACAGTTAACAAGAAAGAAAAAGTCCTGCCAGATTGTCACAGAATTGCCCCCAAAGCTTAAAGGGATCCGGAAAATTAAGAAAATTAAGTGGACCGCTAATAGTGAGTACGCTTGGAACGATCCCGAAAAACTTTGCAAAAAGACTGAGAGGGATTCGAATAGGAGTGATGAGCGAGAATATACAACGAATCTCAATAATAAAAACTGCAGAAATATTAAGGAAACCTCTGAATGTGGATTTAGATTTGCACTTATGATCATTCGTGCAAAACGGGAGTCCGCCTTTATTTATATCAGCCGAAATTTATTACCTTCAGCCTCCACTGATTCTAAAACCTTAAGACAGTTCACACATTATTTTAGCACTAATCTTTTCTAATCGAATTCGAAAAAAATACTAGTAGGATATGTATTTTTTGCACGATTGTTTACATTTATTTGATATATTTCTATTCACCATATAATGTGTTTTAAAAAAAATATTTTATCTTATTGTGCCTATGAGCAGCCATTTGTGTTTCGACCGAACAGAGTGTACAATGGGCTAATTATTTACTAAACATGATTAAAAAGAGGGGTAAACTTAAAAAAAAACTTTCATTATATTGATATATCAATTTGAAATCAGTTTGAATCAATTTGATTATATTGATATATCAATTTGAAATCAGTTTGAATCAATTTGATATATCAATTTGAAATCAGTTTGAATTTACAAACGTAGAATCATTGCATACTAATTTCTTTTGTTGTTTTTCTTCTTCATTCGCTTGTAGTCACATTCACTTGTAGTCACATTCGCTTGTAGTCGCATTCGCTTGTAGTCACATTCACTAATAGTCACATTCGCTTGTAGTCACATTCACTTGCAGTCACATTCACTTGTAGTCACATTCACTTGTAGTCACATTCACTTGTAGTCACATTCACGTGTAGTCACATTCACGTGTAGTAACATTCACGTGTAGTCATATTCACATTTAGTCAAATGCACTTGTAGGCAAATTCACGTGTAGTCACATTCACTTGTAATCAAATTCACTTGCAGTCACATTCACTTGTAGTGACATTCACGTGTAGTCATATTCACTTTTAGTCAAATTCACTTACAGTCACATTCAGTTGTAGTCACATTCACGTGTAGTCACATTCACTTGTAGTCATATTCACTTACAGTCACATTCAGTTGTAGTCACATTCACTTGTAGTCACATTCACTTGTAGTCACATTCACTTGTAGTCACATTCACGTGTAGTCGCATTCACGTGTAGTCATATTCACTTTTAGTCAAATTCACTAGTAGTCAAATTCACGTGTAGTCACATTCACTTGTAATCAAATTCACTTGCAGTCACATTCACTTGTAGTCATATTCACTTATAGTCATAATTACTTACAATCACATTCACTTGTAGTCACATTCACTTGTAGTCACATTCACTTGTCGTCACATTCACTTGTAGTCACATTCACTAATAGTCACATTCACTTACAGTCACATTCACCTGTAGTCACATTCACTAATAGTCACATTCACTAATAGTCACATTCACGTGTATTCACATTCACTTGTAGTCACATTCACTTACAGTCACATTCACTTGTAGTCACATTCACTTGTAGTCACATTCACTTGTAGTCACATTCACGTGTAGTCATATTCACTTTTAGTCAAATTCACTTGTAGTCAAATTCACGTGTAGTCACATTCACTTGTAATCAAATTCACTTGCAGTCACATTCACTTGTAGTCATATTCACTTGTAGTCACATTCACTTATAGTCATAATTACTTACAATCACATTCACTTATAGTCACATTCACTTGTCGTCACATTTACTTGTAGTCACATTCACTAATAGTCACATTCACTAATAGTCACATTCACTTGTATGCACATTCACTTGTAGTCAAATTCACTTGTAATCACATTCACTTGTAGTCACATTCACTTACAGTCACATTCACTTGTAGTCACATTCACTTGTAGTCACATTCACTGGTAGTCACATTCACTTGTAGTCAAATTCACTTGTAGTCAAATTCACTTGTAGTCACATTCACTTACAGTCAACATTCATTTTTAGTCACACTCACTTGTAGTCAAATTCATGTGTAGTCACATTCACTTGTAGTCAAATTCACTTATAGCCTCATTCACTTATAGTCGCATTCACTAATAGTCACATTCACTAATAGTCACATTCACTTGTAGTCACATTCACTTATAGCATGGGTCACCAAACTATTTTTACAGTGGGCCGGATAACTGAAAGTATGACGAGCGCGGGCCGCATAATCATTCCGTTTAATACTTGCAAGCCAAAACAAAAGCTCTGGGAAAAAGACGAAACACTAAGTTTAGCATTCCATGGTTATCAAAAAACAAAGACAGCCAACATTTTATTTACTAAAAAGTTTTCGAAGAATGCGACGTAAGGAAAAAGATAGTTACATCAAACCTAGTGTGCACATATCCGAATCTGACAACCCAAACAGCCAGAAAGTTTAGTGAGATTAGTGAAACTGACGTTTGGCTTTCAAGATATCATCAATGTTTGGTTTGGAATTGCTGCATCCAATCAAGAGAATTGCTTTCAAATGATCATCAGTCAATCTCGTTCGATGTGTTGACTTCACATACTTCATTTTTGAAAATGTTTGCTCACAGATATAAGTTGTTCCGAACACTGATGCCAATTTCGGAAACTCAGGATCAGGTAAGCAGCGGTAAAATTCAACAAGTTTTCCTTCTCTGTGATTCTCTTTCAACAAGTCATTTGCTTGCAAATCAATGAGATTCACCTGTAGTTCAACTGGCACATCATCAAGGTTACAATCAAACGGATTCTGGAACAGAAGAATGTCACCCTCAGTTCTGTCGAGATCTGAAAATCTCTGCAAAAATGCTTCTTCAAGTCACGAATAATCTTTTTTTGAAAATCGAGGTTGACAACTTCAGCAATTGAAGCGCAAAACTGTCTGAAACAGTGAAAATGAGAGAAGTTTTCTCCTTCCAGTTGTGCTTCAAACAATGACAGCTTTCTCCGAAATCCTTTGATGATTCTGTAGAGATCACAGACGAGGTTATCCTTTCCCTGAAGTTTCAAGTTCAGTTCATTCATATGGGATGTGACGTCGACCAAAAAAGACAACATTGACAGCCAGATAGGATCTGACAGCTGTGGATCGGCTCTATCTTTTTCAGTGAGAAAAACATCTATTTCGTTTCGGAGCTTGTAAAAACGAAACAGGGATTTACCACAGCTGAGCCATCTCACTGCTGTGTAATAAGGAAAGTCACAGAAATCAGAATCAATTTCTTCAAGAAAAGCCTGGAACTGACGGTGATTGAGTGCATTTCCCCGAATGAAGTTCACAGCAGAAACGACTGGTTTCAGTACACAAGAAATATCTAAGTCTTTCCCACAGCGTGATTGCTGGTGTATGATGCAGTGTATGAACAGAGCGCCTGGAATTTGAAGATCTTCCAACTGAGTCCTTATCTGCCTCACAAGACCCTTCCTCCCTCCAGCCATGTTTTTACCTCCATCAACTGTAACACCTCGAAGCTGATTCCAATGAAGGTTATAGTCTTGCAAAGTTTTCTGCACTTTCATGAAAATGTATTTTCCAGTTGTTGTTCCATGCATGCTGCAAACGGATGTCAACTGTTCTGTTACCTGAAAGTCCGAATTGACACCACGAATGAACACGAGAAGTTATGATGTACTCGAGAGATCAGTGGACTCATCCAGCGCCAGAGAATACCACAAGAAGTTCCTAGCTTTCTCACGTATCTGTAGCTCTATGTTCTCTCCAAGTTCTTCTGTTCTCCGCACAACTGAACTTGTCGAAAGGCTGATACTTCCAAACAAATCGGCTTCCTCAGGACACAAGTTATTTGCTGCTTCCATCATACACGCTTTGATGAAGTTGCCATCAGTAAACGGTTTTCCTCGGTCTGCCATCTTATGCACTATTTTGTAACTTGTACGAGTGACAGATTCATTTTCAGCAAACTTTCTCGTGAAGAGGTTTCTTTGAGTTTCTAAACTACGTTCCATTGACTCATATTTCTCAGAGCGTAACTTTCCAGAAAACTTTGAATATGTTGATAGATGTTTTGTTTCATAGTGAGGCCGAATATTGTACTCTTTCAAAATGGCAACACTTTCGCTACATATCACGCAACTAGCTTTCTGGTCCTTTGTTTCAACAAAGAAGTACTTTACTCCCCATTCTTCATTGAAAACGCGACACTCGGCGTCCACTTTTCTTTTCTTAGAAACCATAATGAAGGGTGAAGAAAACAGGATCTGAAAATGAAAAAAGAAATTGAATTAATTTTGGCGCTGTAGTAGTTTGGCTCTTTCTCTACTAAGTGTCAGAGTGCAGAGCAATCAAACACAGTACAAGGCCTGCCGACCAGTTTTACACCCCCTACGGCAGGGGCGTAAGGATTTTAAAAATGAGTCAGTTTTGACTGCTTTTATATTGTCTTCAAACAAGTTGAAACATCTTAATTTTGTATAAATATAGATATATAGGTGAAAGTAATCCAATAAATCACCAAATGACAGTCAAATTATCAATTCAATCACTCATTTAAAAAAAAATGAATATAAGTATTATGAATATAATTTTTTGATCCTTAAAAGGACTTTTGAATAACAGTAAATAGATAAAAATTAAGTAATTCTAATAATAAATTAAAACAAATCTTTGCCAGAGTTGATAACAAATTTTAATATGCTGAAAACAAAATCAGAGTCAGGAGCAAAACGTTTCCCTTTTCAAAAATTTTCTGAACTTATATAATCACATTAAAATTTGCTAATTGATTAAAAGAAATATTAATATATCTGCCAAAAATAATTGAATACCAGTCCCATGGAATAGAATGCAGAACATGACATATTGAAATTGACCTGTGCACCTTGAAGAGATCTATAACAAGATTATTTTATCTGAAAATCATAGAATTTATTTTTTAAGCATCTTATCAATGAAATTAATAAATAATCATGCCTGAACATTTTTTTTTAATTAAAAAAATATGGGGAAATAATAATTTTTACTCTGATCATTAAATTTTAAAACTTCAAGAAAACTTTTGTATTATTATCTTAGATTCTAAAAAGGATGCACAATCATAATATAGTCTATTTTGCTTTAGTCGATTTTCAGTAACAGAGAAGGTACAAAATTTACTTTAAGTAAATTCAAATTGTGTGTCTTTTGTAAACATTTATCAAAATATGCTTAAAAAAACACCATTAAATTTCTTAATATTAATAGCTCCAAATAAGTAATTCATAAGTTTTGGCGAAAAGTACCCTAACCATACATTTTTGAGACAACGAAAAACAGCTATATAGAAATAATTAGCTCATTTACAATCCGACAAAGATTTCTTTTTTATCTTATTAGAATTACAATTAGCGATGACGCAAGATCCTTTCGTCAGGCGAGACCCAACAGAAAACTCTGAGCGAGAATTAAAAAAAAATATTAGTATAAGATATTTGTACTATTATTAATTCTATAATATTATATCTATTTATCCAAAAAAATTTAATTTGATTATCATTTGGTGATTTACTGGGTTATTTTCACCTAGAAACTTTAATCATACAAAATTAACATGTTTCACCTTGTTTGAAGACAATATAAAAACAGTCAAGTGAGGGGGTAAAACTGGTCGGCAGGCCTTGTACTGTGTTTGATCGCTCTGTACTCTTACACTTAGTAGACAAAGAGCTAAACTACTCAAGCGAGAAAATTAATAAATAACAATCGTTTTACATTTACCATTCCGAGATGGTAGTGGTTCAGTGGAAAAAGGTCGAAAAATGTTGTGAATAGTATTTCTAAATTTTTTCCACTTAGTTCTTTCATGAGTAAAATAGAAAGTTTTTCAGTTTAATGTTGGCATGTCTTTTCTAAGAAATTTAGTTAAGAATGATATTTCTATTATTTTTAAAAAATTTTCAAATATCCTATTTTTTTGATTGAACTTTGCACACCTTTGAGATAAATGAATAAGTTGATGAAAAATTGCAAGAATCTTTTTTTTTTAAACATCATTGGCAAATCTATTTTTTAAGATAAACAACCTTCTCAAAAAGGTATTAAAGCGATGGAAACCATGGTGACGTCAGAGCGTAGGCGGAGCTACCACAAGTCGAGGAAGCGACGTCAGTTCAACGTCGACGGGCCTGGTGAACTGACGTCGCGGGCCAGATTCGGCCCGCGGACCGTAGTTTGGTGACCCCTGACTTATAGCCACATTCACTTATAGTCACATTCACTTATAGTCACATTCACATTTAGTCAAATTCACTATTAGTCACATTCACTTGTAGTCACATTCATTTGGTCTCACATTCACTTGGAGTCAGATTCACTTATAGTCACATTCACTTGTAGTCAAATTATATTTTTCTTTTACGTTTTTATCCAAGATTTTGATTAACTTATTTTGCGATGTTCTATATGTTTTACTTGTCTCCATAGTGTAAGAAAAATACAACAAATTATTATTTTCAACGTATTTCGCCAGGGAAATTATATATAACTTGTCTATACTATTGTAATTTTTTAATAGTAAATAGCTACTCTTTGAGAGATATCATAGATACGTTAAGCAAATAGGGGCTACAAAATTTACACGGGCAAGACAAGTGAACAATTGTACGTTTTATTTGTTTAGAATATTTGACGAAAATATATAAATTAGACTTAATAAACAACATAAATTTGATTCTCTCCGGTTTTGGTGATGTTTATCTTATGTTTAAAATGAAAACTTCTGATCAATACATAAATGTGTGTTTGTTCGATGTTTAAAAATTATTTTCATCAAAAGATAATCGGTATTCAACCAGAATTTTTTTATGATTCGAATACCAATTCTAACAACACTAATAAAAACTTTTGATTTTCTGATTACATGAAGAAGAAAAGTGAACATAGATGGAAATGGACGTATACAGTAGAGAGCAGTGTGTGTTTTAAAGTGGAGAAAGAAGCTGTAATAAAAGTTATTGATAAAAATTTAAAAAAAATACCGACCCGTATATTCATTCATTTGCTTAAATTGTTCGCTCATTTGCGACAGTACCCAGCTTTTCGCCCGGTAGTGGCCAGTACTAAAATGGGGGATTATTTGGGAGTTCCAAGTCGTATATGTGCTCTCCGATTATCTCGACAATTTTTCCAGTAAATATTTCATACCAGCTATCCACCAGCCCAAAGTGTTGCCGATTCACCAAAAGTGTGTATAGAGATCGCGTAATCATTGCCTCACAATTGCACGCGCATTTACCAGTACAGAAGTTTAGATTTTCCCTGGAAATTGCTCGGATGTATCGCATAAATATCGATAGCAAACATTTACAATCAAATCTGTAAATCGCATAATATGTTCACATTCATTCTTATTACTTATATTCTGCGTTTTACACGTGTGTCTTTGAATAGGACAAAGTAAGTGAGTGACTATTAAATAATAAAAATGGTGTGAAAAAGTTAAAAAAAATTATTATTTTTACCGGGGAACTTATATATTTCTTCGGGAATTTGTCTTGTAAACATTTATGATTCAATTAAACACGTGTAAGAGAAATTATATAAACAAAAAAAGAAATGTTTATATGTAATATGTAAGCAGTAGTGTGACTTTGAAATGTTTACTATCTGCAAAAAGGTAAATCTATTTCTTTGAGCTTAATTAATTGTTGCAATGTAGAAAAATTTTATTGAATATATGCATGCAAGTATAAATATTTTTTATAAATGTACTCAATGATATATTATGCGTATGTATATGTATGCATGTATAACACATTTAAAATAACTGCCAATTAATGCATGCATGTTATCGCATTTGCAATGGCTTACTATGGTTGTCCATCGAATCCGTTGATGACAGTCTAGCGTCCGCCAGCATTGATATGAACTAACGCACACACGCACAACATACATCGCCCAATTCAACAAATAAACCCATTCAAATCAACAATATATTCTTTAACAATCAGAACAAACAGTAAAAATGTGTTTACAATATACACTTGAAACAGACGCCTGCAGATTTTTGTACGGGCGCACATCTTTTGGAAAAGACTACGCCTTTGACTAGTTTCGAATCAAATTCCAGTTTGAAAACTAAACGACAGCATGCCACATTGAAGGGCCTGATACATTCCCATACTTGTCTTTGGAGCGTTACGTTTGCGACGGACAAGTTAATGGATCTCTTTAATACAGGATGTAGAATTTTTTACTTTGCATAAAATTTGTAACCTCGAATACAAAAGTGTATTACTGAGCGGGAATACAAAAATGTTGCGCAATTTATTGCGTTGCTTACATTAAAAAGAACGATTATAATATCCCAATGTTTACTAGATATATCTGATTGTGAGATCAGCTGGAAATTATTATAGCGAATAGCTCCAGCTAAAATATTACATATATATATATATATATATATATATATATATATATATATATATATATATATATATATATATATATATATATATATATATACAAGAGAAATTGGTTTGTTTTAACTGTATCAAAGCGCGTATGAGGGCGGGGAAATAGCAGCAGCTGTAAGAAAACAAACAAATACATGCAAATAAGGAAAGGTGAGCCGGCGTCTAGAAAAAGAGAAAAATAAGTAGCAAGTGCCCGGCGTAAAAAAAAGTCGGCGTCTTGAAAAGAGGAAGAAGAAATACGAGTCTGGTAAAATCAACTTGTGGTAGCGATAAAGTAAGCAATACTGTGAAATAAATGTGGAAGAATATAAGAAGATTGCAGCAATCCAGGCCACCGGGTGTAAAAATGATATGGTGTATGGATAAAATGGACAAACGTAGATATTGCTGTTTAGATCTTCATATGTCTATTAATTTTCCAAATTACTCATAGGCGCAATACATAAAAATTGACTTACTGTCGAGAAAACCGTAGGTGTGAAAATTTTTTCATATTCTTAGAATATAATCTCTTTTTCCGAAAACAAGTGACAAAAACAAGAAAAAGAGAACAAAAGAAATATCGTAAAACCGTAACCGAAAATGAGTAAGTACTTGAGATTAAGAGCAGTAATCCGGCTTATTTTAAAATAACTATGGAATCCCACTTGAGTGTAATTTGTTCAGGCAAATGTGAGATTTTGCTTCACCTAATGTAACCACCCCATGTAGCGTCATATTCAACCTTATTTTATTTTTTTTTAATATTTTACATGTTAGCATCTCCTACCAAATACAAAATAGATTAGACAGGCAACAACACGAATTATTATGACTAAACAATGATGTAACAGCCTCGATGACATCTCCCCTTACAATTTTACTTTCATATCTCTACACACTGCGAGTTATCTTATTTCTGATCGCGTATCATCTAATGGACTGGACCGTTGCGTCATAGTCCCTATTGACACCCACTCCTCCGTATCATCGTTGGTAACGCATATTTTCCATTCCTACATCAGACATAAACAAATCTATGGCTTTTCTATGGGATATCACTATTCCATAGATCGCATCATTTAAACACTCGGTGCTTTGAATTCGTATAGCCTTTTCATACTCGTGCATATATATATATATATATATATATATATATATATATATATATATATATATATATATATATATATATATTAAGTAATGTTATTTATAATTTAAAAATTAAAAATCAAATTTTAATTAAATTAAAAATCAGTTTCATAAGAAGGAACAACAACAAAATCAATTATCTGTACGGTCGTTTCGGAAAACAATGCTTTTTATTGTGGTATACATCAAGTTATGTAGAATAATTATATATAGTTTTTTGGTAAGCAAGGTCTCCTCCTCAGCAAATTTAGGAGGGTTTTTATTGAATTTAAAAGACACCATAAATAAACCTAGCATTAAAAGTAAGGCAGATGAATCTGAAAAATTGAAATAAAAGGTATGGATTTAAAATTTATAAGAAAATTAATATGGGTTAGTGATAGAAATAAGTAGAGAAAAATATATATTTTTGAATTTACGTAATAAATTGGCTTTAAAAATTTATAGAGATGTTTACCTTTTAATTTTTCTTTTTTTGAAATCAGGACCTGTGGTTAAAGTAGTCATTTAGATGTTTGCTATAGCTTTTTATCTTATTGAATGATGAATTTTAAAAGGGGGGACGCTCGTGCAATAAATTGTTTCCGTTAGCGTATTTTTGATTTAAAGACGCTACGGTTTATATATAGAGAGAATATTTTTATTACAAGTTTTAAGGGGAGATAATTGTCATGTGTTCTTGACTTTATTTATAATTTATTTTACGGGTCTAAGGGAGGTAATTAGTCTAACTTAATTTATTAAAAATAATAATAATAATAATTGTAATCTATTTTTACTAATAAGTAATTTTTAATGATTTAAGGTGGTTTATTAAACCTTTAATAAAAATACCCCTAAAACAGCTGTACAGGAAACAGAGAGAATTATAAAAATAGCACCATAATAAAATATTAAAGAAAAACTATCAACTATTGACACCAATGATAATGATGATAGAAATACCTGAAGTGTTGAATACCTACCGAATGTCTACTAAGCGATAATTGTCTCGCATCCCCGGTGGAATACCAGGCTTGAATATGCACCACAGAAAACCAAGATGCAAAACAGTTCTTCATAGGTATGACTTCATTAGCCTTGAAAAACATATTTTATGGTAACACACTATAAAGGAATTATAACGCATATGATACTGACGACTTACTTTCGATACGCTATGGAAAGCATACCCAAGCGAACAAAACATATTTAATCGAATAGAAAATTCTTAGAAAGGCTAAAACATATTTACTAAATTCACTCTGTTACCTATGCCAGGGGGAGAAATATGAGATCCTTAGTTTTAAGGACCAGGATGAATTATTGAATGTAAAAGTTTAATCGGCTATCAGCTGCAAACACTTTGGTAGCTAGTCATTAAATAAACTATAACAAATAACTAATAGCGACCCCACACAATAGTAACCGTAAGCTCATAGCCTCTCACTTTTAATATCTGAATTGATTAATAAATGAACTAATGTAAAATGTAATTATAGACAATGTGTTTCCATTAAACCTTCCGGTAAACCTCTAATTAATAACTACACTTGGATAAAACAACACAACCCTTACTAATAATGACATTCACCTAATCATAGAAGAAAAAGCTAACATAGCAAAAAATCTTAGTTTATTTTAAGGCAAGGACAATGCTCTAGTAACACCTCATCTCTATATCAAGCATCCATCGCTTATACTAAACAAATCGAGTAGCAACACACTGTGCTACCAACTATATTAACTTAATAATTAAACACCTGAAAACGATTACCTAAAATAGACAATGTTTCTAACACGCCGTTTATTGAAATGTTCATAAGTACATACAGGAATTATAATTGAAGGGCAACGCTCCATTAGAAAACCAGCCACATAATTGACTCCGAATGATAACTTAACACTCTAACTAGGAAACTATATGAAATGAACACTACACAAAGACAAATAAATATATAATATTTATATGCCCACTTACATGTAGATAATCTCAAGATCAAACCCCTATGGATTAAACCTAATAACATGTTACATATGTATCTACTATAGTATTAGGAAACGTATTAAGAAATATAAAATATGCAACCATCGAAAATAAGTTTATATATACATATAAATACCTTTGTCACGATAATTAGCTATCTAAAATAACTACTTATCTGACTAGAAGACATGTATATTATATATAAACACACAGATAAGTAAATAAATTTAAAAAAAACCTTCGATCACCTCAAAACATTCAAAGGAAGGAAAAATAGTGAGGAATAAAGATGTAAACAAAAACCACACAAACAACACTTGTTAATAGGATGTTTCCGGCAAAAAGAAAAAGACAACCATAAAAACAACTTAGTATATTGGTAGTAGCGACGATAGAATACTTTATATCAAAGAAAAAAATAGCCGCAAGACTAATAAAATATGAAGACCTTCCAACTGTCAGCTTAATCGCATGAAACCAAACTTCGCTCCCCCTCATCCCTAGTCTGAAAACTAGACAACTTAAAGCAAATGCACGAATAAACAAACAATCAATATAAATAAATAAGAACAAAAAACATATATAAATAAATAAAAATAACACATCATAATGAAATCAAAGCTCCCACTAGTAATAGAATTAAGATACACACAACCTAAGATATTGGCGTAAATAGCCGCCAATCTCTTAATTAATGACATTTAAACACAAGAAACAGAACACACTCACATCCCCTCTCCCTTCACCACACCTGCACGTCTTTCTTTTTCACATAGAATCGATCAATAACATTTTTTTGGTGGACTGCATTGTGCATAATCATGAGTTACCTTGTTTTCTGGCCAAGTCCACCACCATTGTGCCAGTCCTCTATGTGTGGCACTATTTCTCCGTGCCACTGTTTCGAACACACTCTACAACATGGCCGAGTGATTATTTGGCCATGTGCGTAGAGATACAAAGAAACACCTTCCCATAATTTCCTTTCCTAGAGCTCTCCATCTTTCTGTTCAGACCGTCATGATGTGAGCACCATAATTTCTGTCTCTCCTAAACGAGGGGGAAGTCCCCCTCCGTCAAGACTAGTTAGGTTAGTTAGCTTTGAAAAGCCTATTGTCCAGTTTTAAATTGTAAAAAAAAAAGTTTGTAATATATATTGCATCTATAATAAAATAGTTAATTATGTCCCGTATGTATTACAATTGTGCCGTGTGTCGTCTTTCTTGTGTCTGCCAGAAATGCCCTCATGAATGCCTTCATTGAAACAACGAAGCGGTCCGGAGAATGAAGAAAGAAAATTCCGGTCAGGACGCCACCGGGGTGAAGAGGTCAAGACGTTTCCTGGAAGAAGAAGGAGCCACAGAGCACATCCAACATCTCAGGTATGCTTTTCTTCTTATAGACCCTAATGACGGCCATCTTCATATCTTCCCGAGACCACTTTAAGACATTTAGTGTAACACGTGAAGCCAGCCAAAACTTAGTGACCAGCTGATCGTGTTATAAATGGTGCACTATGACCAGGATATGTTGTTTCCCAGCATGGAAATGATTTCGACCCTGCAGGTTTTAAATAGATTATGGTACCATCTGTTAAAAAGGTTGCTTTCAGAAGAAAGATTGGCTCTGAAGAAATAAAAATCAAAAAAACCCACGGCACAACCAAAGGTGATAACCACTAGACGAATAAAGAAAAAGAAAGTCCACGGTCTTTAAAAACTGGACAAACTGAATATTTCAGGCAAAATTAAAAAAAAAAAATGGCAGACTAAATGGAACACAACACACGCGCGCACAAAACCAAATACACCAAAAAAAAAACGCACCCAAAGAAAAAATTCAGAACCTGAAAAAAAATTATTTTTGCACCTACGAAAAAAAAAATGCAAACAAAAGATCGATTAAAAAAAAAAGAGTATTGAAAAATAACCCTTCGGAAAAAAGTAAGAATGTGTCCCTCTACACAAAGAAAAAAAACAGAGATAAAAAAGTGTCTCGAGATTATGCAAAAAGATATATATATATATATATATATATATATATATATATATATATATATATATCTTTCTCTCTAACGCTCTCTCTCTCTCTCTCAAGATATATATCTATATGTGTGTGCATGTATATGCATATTCGCGTGAAAAACTCCTTCAAAATGCTCGAAAAGTAAATATAAAAGAAAGAAAAAAAAGAATACCTAACATTTTTTTTTAATTCGATCTTTGTTTCATATTTGAAAAAAATAGAACTCTTGCTTTAATATTCCGTTTTGTGAACTATGGAAAGAACACATAAGTCATGAACAATGCATTTTATCTGTTTCATGTGTTGGTTTTCACGTTTTATAACAGATGGTATTTATTTGCTCCCCCACTGAGCAAATTAGGCACAAGGCCGTTTTTAATGTGAGGTAAAAAACAGCTCCCCTAAAAGGGGTCACTCTGGTTACCAAAAATAATAATTGTCCCAGTATAGAGGGTTTCCCCTCCATTGACTGGTACAAATTATCTTAAGTGCAGTATCTGTGGGAACAGATACTACACCTTGATCATGTCACCCGGGCCCCGGAGGGCGCGCGGGCAAGTGGCTTTCAGCCTACGTTTTATAACAGATAACATCGAAACATAGGTGGACTTTTTGATTTGATAATGTGCTTTTATTGATTCTTTTTGTCCGTTAAAAAGAAGAAAGTAAAGAAAAATATTATTGCTAAAAATTTTGATTACAGTATAAGAAGTTTTTTGTGTGAGCACCTTAAAAATTGATAAAAACAAGATTTTTTTTCTTTTTCGTAAATTTTTAAACTCGTAGAAATGTCTAATCCAGCAGACTTATATCTGTCAATCATATTTATTAAAACAATAGGCGAACATGGGAAGGATGAGTGGAGATGAATATTAAATTAATTAAAAGAAAAAAACGAGGAAATAATCCGCCGAATGCAATGGCGGACCAACTTCTTTCTTTTTTGATAATGAACAGGATAAATACAACTGTAGATCCCGCACACTCTAACACAAATGATAGTTTACCAGGCCACAATACTTTCAAAAGAAAACCCAAATAACAATAAATGTTATGTTAATATGACCTCCTTAGATATCAAAACTAGTCATTATGACCATAAAACAAGGTTCAAAATAAAAAAAAAACACCGAATGAAAACAGCACTAACAAATCAATAGTGGTAACTCAAAGTAAGGGATGTTAACCGACAGTCAAATATACCAAAAAACTTTTTCGCATAAGATTGAAGAATTCTCAGGAGACGGAAACCCAGATAATACTATATAGATAATTTGCCATATATATTTTCATAACATGCTACCTAGCTTTACCTATATATCGAGCATTTGAAGTTGAATTCAATTGAATTGAAGTTGAATTCAATTGAATTGAAGTTCAAATAAATACTGAAATATTTACGCACAGGCATTTATCTTCGTATGTTAATTTATGAGATCAAATGAAGTAAGCATATATATATATATATATATATATATATATATATATATATGAAATAAAATGGAGGTGGAAGGACCTGGATACTCAACGTTTCGCCCGATCTATGCGGGCTTCTTCAAGAGGGATGGTCAATGACCAGATCCAGGTCCTTCCACCTCCATTTTATTTCATATCGTCGGATTTAATCCAGCTCAACAATCATATATATATATATATATATATATATATATATATATATATATATATAGGGAGAGAGGAAAGAGAGAATACATATATATATATATATATATATATATATATATATATATATATATATATACTTGTCGAAATATGCTTTGGAAATATATTTCATTGTTTTATACTAATACTTTTATGGCGTAAATTTAAATAGAAAGCTCAATGTAATTAGATAGCAGATAACAAAAAAATCGCAAAAGACTATATTCTAAATTTACTGATGTTGATGATTTTATATTTATTCTTTTAATTACGATGACATTCACAATTCCTGTTAGCAACTTTTTCATAGCGCAACATCAGTAAATAAATTATTATAACAATCAAAGAACCAACTCTGCCTTAACTTCTCAGAAGAAATAGCAACTATTAGTTCATTGAAAGAAAATAAAATGTATTTGGTCATGATTGGAAAAAAATAAGTTGTACCTTAAGTTGCAATTGCCTTTAATTTTATTTCTTCTTACGCAAGATTATAAAAGAATTAACTCTAAGATAATCAACATCATGAAATTCGGAATATAGACTTTTGTCATTTCTTTTGTTATATATATATATATATATATATATATATATATATATATATGTGTGTGTGCGCGCGTGTGTGTGTGTGTGTGTGTGTGTGTGGTAGTTACAAACAAATGAAAAAGGACACGTACATCTTGTCAGTTAATGACTATAATAGATTGTGGTTCAACTTAATGTCGTAATCAGCAAATTCTAGAATTGCTGGATTTATAATTTGCTGATTTCTTTCTGTCCTCGAAATAGAAGAATAGCAAGAATAACATTCTTTCAAAACCTCTATATATATATATATATATATAAAGAACACACTCGCTCAGCATTGTTCGGTCGTTAAATACGCTTAAATATAATATTTTGATTAATGTCATTTCTTTTTTTATTGTTATATTTTTTTTGATCCAATAAATAGTAGTGATTTAAAAAGTTAAAACAAAAATGACTCATGCGTCCCCACCGAGAATCGAACTCAAAATATTTACGTGGCTATTCATTGTTAACTTTGACTTAATTGTCTGAGCTATGAAGACGTGTTTGCTTGAAGGTTAAACATTATAACTTGAATATATAGCTAGTACGTTACGTATGCATCTTTGACATGCCATCGTTGGACATTCACCTGTCAACTTCCATTCTTAAAAAACATTGTACACTTTTGCTGCGATTTTCGCCAGCTAAAAGCTAAAGAAAGTGTATACAAATAGTTGTAATACCCTATATATGTAATGTTTCATGCATTTCGATTACTAACTGAGTGAGATTATCAAGCAATTTGTTAAACAAACATATATAGACATGCAAAAATATATATAGAAAATGCTGTGTCTTTACTATAACCTATTTATGCAAATATAACACAAGCGTAAATCGTGTAGAAATTATGCATGGATATAATTGCACGATTTATAAGACTGAAGCTAATCATCCGAATAGGAAGCCGACATAAATAAATACAGAAACAATTAACATAAATGTTTGAAAGAATTAACATATTAGATTTTTTGAAGATAGAATACACTTTCGCTGTACTTGTATTTCGTTTTTAAATAAAGAGAAGAAAAGGTTTTTACAATCAAGACAAACATACACATATACACACACATATATATATATATATATATATATATATATATATATATACATATTAAATTGTAATTCAATATCTCACTGACTTTAGCAAATAGGGTGCACACCTTTATAAGTATTTGCTAATATTTTCTCTCCTCTGATGAGATGGTAGACATCGAAACACTATAGGTTAAGGAGATTAATTTTCTAAAGCATTCTTTGTCTTGCTTAGAATAATAGAAATTCTTTGATATGAAACTCAATCACTTCATAAAAATTCAATGAGAGTTTTTTTTCTGAAATTCATTGAATTACGATTTAATTTATTTGCTCTATCTTGCATATCGAGCAATTCTTGTTTAGATGGGATAACTTATAGAATATTACTGCCAGTAATATTTTGTAAGCCTACAATCTCACGTTTCCATAACAACTGATTGTTAAATAAAAACTATTCTGAAGTATATATATATATATATATATATATATATATATATATATATATATATATATATATATATATATATATATGGGGTACATATATATATATACGTGCAGACGTATATAGTATTATATAAA
>NC_136492.1:114009518-114012018 GCF_053919585.1 Euprymna scolopes | reverse complement strand
GGGTGAAGGAATTAATGTTATTCTAGGGTTTTTCGGTATTTGTCGCCCGAAAGTTTCGAGCTGCTAAACGGTACTGATCTCATGAAAATGTGCCTCCTCTATCGAAAGTTTTAAGCATACATACATACATAAATGCATACATATATATTAAACAGACAATGTGATTTATATTGTAGATTAGTGGAGTATTTTATAAGATATGATATTTACATGTGAGAGTTAACTTAAAACAGTTACTGTTCACTGGGTCATCGTTAAAACTAATCAGAGTAAGTTTTCAGCTTTCCGTACTCCCAGCTATTGTTACATAATATAGGCTCCCTTCGCAACATTTATTTATTATCTAATTGTTAAACATTTAAGGACAAGTATCTTCAATTTCCATCATGGTTTGCATTTGATGTTAATGTTATCCTTCCTTCTCATCAGCTCAGATCTCACAAATATTGTTTCTGATGACAATATTTGTCCCCGCATTTCATTTGTATATCTATTTTCGCAGATTATTTTTTATAATGGCTAATGTTCAAGCCTGACATTTTATTCACGAACAGTTTCACATTAACGATGATCAGTTAATGCTGAGTGAAAATAGGTTATTGTCTTTCCACAGAGTTTGAATTATAAATTATCTCAATAATTTCGCCTTTTGCGATGAGTATTAGAAACCATTTTGCGTTATTTAAAGAGTTGGGTTCTATTTATTTCTTACTAGCAAGAATTGTGCTGCCAAAATGAATTTTTACAGATATTTATTTGTGTTATTCATTTAAATAGAACATCGTTTCGTCTTGACTCAAATTAATAAAACTACAAAAATAAGACAAGATAAACAGCTTCACATAATCATAACCACCTTATATGTATACTCTTAAATGTTCGGCGTATTTTCACATTATATGATTAGTTTTCTGCCCCAAAATCCACCATGATTTCTGATATGTGTTGTTAATTAGTGCCAACCCCTATATAATATTCACTAGATTTGGTTTTACATT
Organism: Euprymna scolopes; assembly: GCF_053919585.1. Classification (NCBI taxonomy): domain Eukaryota; kingdom Metazoa; phylum Mollusca; class Cephalopoda; order Sepiida; family Sepiolidae; genus Euprymna; species Euprymna scolopes. Next base: position 114,011,020 of record NC_136492.1, on the reverse strand, counting down.
TCTACTAAGTTATACATCTTCAAAAGAGATCATATATATATATATATATATATATATATATATATATATATATATATATATATATATATAAATGCGGAAGCGAAGATATTTCTCGCTGATGCTTCTGTATTGAAAACCTTTCAGGAATATTTTTAGGCCAGTTTTACTTAATCTCACTACTGCGTGTGTTAATCCTTCTTTAATTTATTGCTATATATGGATGCAAAATATTATTTTTGTTACGTGGGTAAAAATTAAAAGAAAGATTCGAAAGATTTCAGTTGTTCATCGACGTGATGAAAGCCGTCCAAAATATTTGACACAAAATTATTCGTTACTACTATTCATGGAAAACTTTAAATACAACGGATGATCATTCGTAGACATATTTGCTGACGGCACTACCATCTACGGCAACACATCAAAGGCCGTTAAAGACAAAGTTCTCTCTGTTTCTCTCTCCTCCAATCTTGAGCACGTGGCACAATGTTGAAAGCGGTGGTTGGTTACTTTTAATTCATCAAAAAATAAACTTCTATGTTTACATAATTAACGCTCTGATCCCCATCTGGTACCAATTGAATTAATGCGTCTCATCTTGGAGAGACTGTTTTAACAAACTTCTGCGCTTGACCTTTACTACTGATCTAAAATGGAACACGTACATCATATCCGTTGCCCAGGTCGCTGTAAAAATAGTAGGACACTCTTACAGCATCAAAATTAAATTCTCTGGCTATAGAAGAGAAAGATACGTCCAAGAATAAAATACTGTTGCCACATCTAATCAAAAGTTTCCAGAAACTCATTATCCTGATTTGACAGAGTTTAAAATAGATTTTGTAGTCCAGTGTCAAAATGCCTTTTTCTCTTCTCTGCAACCTCATTCTCCCAAACGAGACGTTGCGAGCCTGTCTCTACTTTAAAAGATTTTTCATGGCAAGTTCTCGCCTGAGCTCGAATCTATGGTCCCCTCTATCCAAACTTTCACGAAAAACACTCGTCTGACTGAGACCAAAAACAATAATGTCCCCCACTCTTTAACTCTGCCTAAAGCTAAACGAAGATTCCATGGATAAAAGTTCTTTCTTAGTACTGTACGCCCGCTGGACTCTCTCCTGTTTGTTTGCTTTCTAACAGACTAAAATTTGCTCTCCTTCGAGTCTAATGTAAACAAATTCTTCATGAGTCGCACACTTAAGTAATCAAATTTTGTCAATGCCCATTATTAACGATTCCTACTATATTGCCCCTTTGAGGACCGAATACTCATTAACAATTAATAAAAAAAATCTAATATACTCTTCAATTGTACTCCAGTAACTTGAATTTACAATTTGCAAATGAGTTTGTTGGAGCTGTAAGTGATTCCCTACTAGATTAAGGAGTTTAACGATCTACGATTCCGAGCTGTTAAGTGTTTTTTTTAAAGATGAAAATGTGTATAGATATAGTTTGTTTGAACGGTATTATTTCATGCCAATCAGAAATTGTTTATAAAA
>NC_136492.1:113984518-114004518 GCF_053919585.1 Euprymna scolopes | reverse complement strand
TATATATGTATATATATATATATGCACATATTTTTATATTTATACTTTAGGAATTATATATATATATACACACAGTCCTGGTCAAATCATAGGACCACTTAAGAAAGTAAGCGTTTACGCATAATATCGAATTATTAATCAAACAAATGGTTGAAATCGTTACCAAAAGGGGAAAATATGATGGAAAAAATGAAATCTGCTTCATTAGAAACCTTAACCCTGATCTAATAATTATTTAAAACAAAAAAAAAACATTTTCGCCTGGTCAAAATGATAAGACCACTTTAATATAATCGGCTTGTTTTGAAAATTGAATACGAAAAGTTTCCATGTTACTAAAAGAAACTTGTTACTGGATAAAAAAAAAACATCTTACTAAATTATAAATGGCAAAAGGGAAACCATTATCAGAGTTTGAGAGAGGAAGGATGTTTGAGCTTAATTGGGGTGGAATCTTTCATAGATCCATTGCAAACGAAGTGAATCGTACCAAAACGGTCATCACGAATTTTTACAGAAATATGGGCATAAAAAAGTCCAGGTCGACCAAAAAAAAAAAAAAAAAAAAAAATTACCCCATCACTGGATTGCCGTATCAGGAGAAGTTAAAAAAAAAACTACATCATCGGATCGCCGTAGCAGAAGTAGTTTAAAAAAAAAAACTTCAGTATGAGTTCAAGTCGATTGAAAAGCAAAACAGTAGCAGAATGTAGTCCTAAAAATATCAGAAGGCATCTGAAAATGAAGTTTACAATCATTTAAATGACTTTCAACATGATAAAACTTTGCACAAAGAGACTTTTTCAACTCGGCATAGTGGAGGAGCGTCTTTAATGATCTGGGGTGCTTTCTCATCAGCTGGGACCCTTAAGTTGCAAGTAGTGAAAGGCCGCCAAACATGATTGCAGGACATTGCAATGCTTGAAAATGCGTCTATCAGGACTGAAAGTCCACGTCTGTGTGGAATAAATTGGATTTTCCAGCAAGACAACGCTGCGATACACACTTCTCGACAAGCACGAGAATGCTTTTCTTCAAATAATATAGAATTGTTAGATCATCTAGCATGTTCTCCGGACCTTAATCCCATTGAAAATCTTTGGGGATGGATGGCAAAAGAAGTGTTCCCAGTATAATTGGATAGAACAACTTTCTGATTCAGTAGATGGAATAAAATTCCTTCGCAACTGATAGAAAAAACCTTAGTCGCAAGCATGCCGAAGAGACTTTTTGAATTCGTAATAATGGAGGTTATACTAAATTCTGAGACCCTTTTTAGTAATTCATAATTGCATTTTGTTAGATAAATTATAGATGGTCTTATCATTTTACCAGGTGAAAATGTTTGTTTTTTAAAAACTAATTATTAGATCAGGGTTAAGGTTTCGAATGAAGCAGATTTCATTTTTTTCCATCATATTTTCCCTTTTGGTTTCAACCATTTGCTTGATTAGAAATTCGATAATATGTGTTAACGCTTACTTTCTTAGGTGGTCTTATGAATTAGACCAGGACTGTATATTCTCCCAATATTTGCTCAGCCTTGACAGACGATTTAAATTCTTTTTCTACGCACATCGTTTCCTTGCCTCTATTTGTGATTTATTCCACAGGTTTCTGCCTTTTGGATTACTTTGGTCATCTTCCACTCACAAACTTCCATTGGATTATACTTGTGGAAGTGGAAACTTTACCAACTCTTTTGGATTTTGATTTTTGGATTTTACCGTTAATGGATATTTTACCATTCACCAGACTATCCATTCACGTGAAATAACATTTTCTCCACCATCTTACCTCTCCTTCACTATTTGTTACAAAGTAAGGTATATAACTTACTTGTAGTTGCATCAAATACTTTAGCAAGCCAAATTCGATCCCGCATTTTGCTAAATCCTACCCTCTGAGAGGTGGAAATTATTTCTTTGAAACTCCGCGGATTTATGACTATCCACTTATTTTGTGCTTCCTTTTTAAAATTAAATACGTTTTTAACTCTTTTTCAAAGTGTTTTTAACATGTTTCATTAACTACTTGTTCTTATATATATATATATATATATATATATATATATATATATATATATATATATATATATATATACGGTTTATATACTAAGCTATAAACATTAAGGTTCAGCTATATATTCCTTACTACATTTAAGTAAACTTGTTATAACAAACTAGAGACATGAAAATGGAGTGTTACTATTAAAATTATGTAGTCCTTAATGAGTATATAAAAATACTCACTGTAGTTCTCGTCTTAAGAGTAATTACGTGATATCAAAATATACTATCATGTGACTGTTCTCCAAAAAAAGACTTTTGTAAACTTGTGCGAAACTCCAGTTAGGATTGGAATTTTTTCAAGCATCATTTCGTGATGTTTCTAGTTGGTTATGACTAAGTGACAAAACACACTTATGTATGTGTAGCGAGCACAACATCTATATGTAAAAGTAAATAAAAAACATATTTCGTTTTATTTGGCATTGAACACTCTAGCATAAACGTAGGTAAATTCATTGGATGATTTTCGTATGAACTATATTAACTTGCGATAAGTATATATATATATATATATATATATATATATATATATATATATAATGAAATTGCCTGTGTGTGTGTTTGTGCATTTCTGTTTATGTAGTTGTGTGTGTACATTTCGCTACCAAACTACTCTGTCAATTTACAGTCTAAAGACACATGATTTGACATAAGGAGTATTGAGGTTTGAGGAAATCGTTTTAATCGGTTTTCAGTCAGGAAATTGGCTAACAAGGGAAAAAAGTACAACGATTTGGCCATTGTAATATCCACCAAACTCCTCCGCCAATTTTGAGACTAAACACTTTAATTTTTTATGTAGTTTGTTTGGACATGGATCTATATATTGGTAATTTAATTTCAGCCCAAAACAATGAAAGAAAAGGGGTAAAAGTTTAGATCAATTTTAAAAAAGGACCTCCGCAGTCTCTATCAGGTTGCTCAGTCAATTGTTTGTCTAAACATTTGACATTTTAAATAAAGTGTATTCAGTCATAGAACGAAGTTTTATTGGTTTTTGTTCGAAAATTAAGGGTTAAAGTTCAAAAGATTTGACCTAAGCTGTCTCTAGAAAACTATTCATCCAATTCTAGGGCTAAACATTTGGAATTTTACACACATGGTATTTATAAATGCATTTTATCGGTTTTCGGCCAAAGAATTGGCTGCCAAGGGGGCAAAGTTCAACAGATTTTAAATTTGCGGTCTCTCACAAACTATTCAGCCAAGTTTGTATCTAAATATTTGAAATCTTAGATAAAGTGTATTTAGACAAGAAGCAAGCGTTTTCATCCGTTTCTGGGCGAAAATTTGGCTAACAGGAGGTCAAAGGTTGAATAGTTGACCTTTGCACACTATACCAAAGTCCTCCACGAAATTTGCGTCAAAATACTTGACATTTTCGATGTAGGTTAATTTAACAGGAGGAAAAACGTCTTATACATATTTAGGATCCGGCATCTTCGTAAGGCCTCGCAGAAATGGTTGTTAGTCATTGAAAAAACGTGTTTTTAAGAAAAAAAAAACGAAAGAAAATGGGAGGGGGGAGAGGCGGGTGTTGACAATATTTCAGTTTGTAAGGTTAAAGATACATTCGATTGTATTGTGCGTGTAGCAGATTCAGGTAGGCGTGGGTGGAGATATATGGATATAGTGAGGCGGAGGTGGTAAGAGGATGATAAAGAAAAAAGGGAGGGGGTAAGTAGAGGAGGGGGAGAAGTTTCAATATTTTGGTTTTAATTTTAACTGGCTTTTGTTTTTTTCGCAAGGTATATTAAATAGATGGTAGAGGGAGAGGGAGGGAGAACGAGAGGGAAAGAGAGGTAGAGCGAGAGAGAAAGAGAGGGACAGAGAGCGAGGGAAAGGGTAAGTGTTGATGTCATTTTATTTTTGACACGTACAATGTTCGTTTAAACGTTTGTCGTTGCACGTTTTCTAGTTCCTTGTTGTTATAATGGGTTTATTTCATATTACACAGGCCAATGCACGCGTAATTCGCACACATACATATATACACATATGTACACTTCTAGGCAACATATATAAACACAGGAAATGCAGCCATATATGGGTTCATAATTAGACATACACACATATACACAATTCTTATCCATATATGTACACTCATAAAAGTATATAGGCCGATATACACATAGATCATATGTATACACACAGGCGCACATATATACGTATATGTGGAGATAAGGTCTTAAGTAAGAAGCAGATGTGCATACACACATACATACATACACATACATATGCATCCACTCTTACACACGTATATGCAATTACATAAATATAGACATTAATAAGTCCATTGGGTGTTTTGGCAGATTAGTACTGTTTTTCTAGATTTTTTGGTAATCTCCATTGCAGGTGGCTGTATGTCAAAGAGTAGTGAGGCAAAGTCTAATGCGTCATCAACCAGTTCTTTTGATATTGAAGTACAGTAGCTTTCAATTTCGAACCCAATGAATGCGGCTTTCTTTTTTTTTGTATATTATTAAAACATCGAATGGTGTCATTGGTGTTTATCCATTGGTTTAGTTCGTATTTGGTTTTTATTTGACAGTATTAATCAGCCAAAACACCCTATGGACTAAGAAGAACCAACCCGGACCCTTTGCCCTCTCGTTTGGATCTCTGGATTCAACAGAAGCAATCGACCTAGTTGGTCTCTTCATTCTATATAATCTCAATAAAAAAATATAAATGACAAAAACATAAGAATATATAGAGATGATGGCCTTATCGTAGTTGAAAATTCAAATGACCCTAAATGAGAAAAACTGAAAAACACCCTAACTAAAGAAATGAACAGAATTGGTTTAAAACTGGGCATTAGATCTAACGTAACAACTGTTCACTTCCTCGATATAACTCTCAACCTCTCAAATAACTCATACGAACCTTACACTAAAGACAATTTTACCCACTGCATATACACCCACTATCGAACCACCCAAAACATAACATTAAACATGCCCCTGCATCTATCGAAGAAAGACTTAGTACTAAATCCTCTAAACCTTAAATATTTACCAAGCATAAAACATTTTATAAAAATGCACTTATGGAAAGTGGCCACCCAAACACCACTTTTAATTACATTGAACCTAATCCATCCTAAACCCAAACAATAAAAATAGGGCCAGAAAAATAATTTGGTTCAACCCCTCTTCAATATAATGGTTAAAATAAACCTATGCAAAGCATTCTTCCAACTAAAAAACAACCATTTTCCACCCAATCATACAATACACAAAATATTTAATAAAAACGCAATGAAACTTAGCTACAACTGTACTGATAACCTAGAACAAATAATCAAAAACACAATAGGAAAATACTTAACAAAGATGAAAGCACAGATAACACTAGCGGACATAACTGTAACTGCAGAACAAATTCCAATTCCCACTTAATAAACAATGCCTACAAACAGAAGTAGTATATAAAGCCACAATTACACCCGAAGAAAACCCAAACGACAAAAACTACTATATTGGCCTGGCAGACACCTCCTTTAAAGATAGGTTTAGAGTACATAAAAGCTCCTCCACAAACATCAACCACCTTAACAAAACCTCACTAATCTCCAAACATATAGATCTACTCCAAAATAGCCTTACACCTACCATTAAGTGGGAAATCTTTAAAAAACAATCTAAAGTATGTAAATCATTAAGCTCCTCATGCCTCCTCTGCCTAAACGAAACACTTTTGGTATTCAGTTTTAAAGATAGACACAAATTACTAAATAAAAAACATGACACCACCATAACCTGTCGGCTCTACAAATCCAACCTCTTTAGCAAATATACACTCTTCTAAAACACTCCTCAGACAACATCCTATTTGGACCCATGGAATAATACATACAATACTTTCATCTACCGCATAAACCAAATTACTGTAACATCAACACAGCCACCTTCCCTCACTCAACTCTCCCCATACTCTATACTACTTTACCCATCTAAACATTCGTCTATCCAAAAATCCTAACCCCCACCCACTTACTAATACTACTAAAACTCTCCATACCTATATGGGTATACACATGTTGCAACGTTGTTTGTATGGATAGCTGTATGTGCATATATACCCACTTTTTCCCCTGGACACTATAAACTAATCCTTATCCAACAGGCCAAACAAATTCATACACACCTCTAAAAATTAGATCAGCAACAATAACCTTAATTCTACTTGCTTAACGTAGATGTGCGCGTCTCTGTATATATGCATGTATATATGTCTATGTACGTGTGAGACCATCTGCTTTTCTCCATATATATAGTTGTATAATTCTATATACGGATATAGGAATGATGTGTGTGTGTGTGTGTGCACGTATATGTGTGTGCATGTGCATCTATATCTCACTGGAAATCCGTGCATGCATCTTCGTTTATATTTGTCTAACTGGGACTATATATATATATATATATATATATATATATATATATATATATATATATATATATATACATCGCTGATAAAGGGACACATACGCATATATATAAATAGAAATTTGCACATAAGCCCAGGTAGCAGCTGTATCCGCACACAGATGTTAAGCCATGCGCACCTGCAGAGACACATGTATAATATATATATATATATATATATATATATATATATATATATATATATATACATACATATATATATATGGGTGTATGTATGTGTGTATACGTGTATATATCTTTATGTTTGCTTGTGTGTGCGTTTCTGTATGCGCGCACATGGGAATGTGCGCCCGTGTATCGTATATGGATGCATGTGCGGATATAGGTATATCTGTGTCCGTAAACACGGATGTGTGTTTGCGTGCATCTAGTTGTTTATATCTACATATATACATGTGTCTCTGCAGGTGTGCATGGCTGAACATCTGTGTGTGGATACATCTTCTACCTAGTTTATGTGCAAATTTCTGGTCATATACGTGGGTATGTGTGCCTGTATCAGCGATGTATTTATCACTCAAAGTGAAATCAAACAAAGCAACTGCCCAAAGCCCCAGTTTGGTGGCCCACCCCATAGGTGTGTGAATGTTCGATGCCTCTACCCGGTTTCTCCTCGTTAACTGCATCCGTAAATTTCTTTATTTTTATTTATTTGTTTATCTATTTATTTAGTTATCTATTATTATCTGTTATTAATTCCCTTCTTTTCCATGCTTTGACTTGTTTGCTTTGTATAGGTAGGTGCAAGTCTGTGTATATATGTATATATATATATATATATATATATATGTTATATGTATGTATGTATGTATGTATATATATATATATATACGTATGTGTAAGTGTGTGCATGTATGTATGTATGTATGTATGTATATGTTCAATGCACCAGGTTGGGGTCCATGCATTTGTCTAACCTCGCAATATACCCACAACTATCGGCTTACTTTTTTTATTAATTTAAAACCGAAATATTGAAACTTCTCCCCCCTCTCCTGAACTCCCTCACTTTTCTCTTTATCATCTTCTATCATCCTCCCCCTTACTATATCCATATATCTCCACCCACGCCTACCTGAATCTGCTACACCCACACACACACAATACAATCGAATGTATCTTTAACCTTAAAAACTGAAATATTGTCAACACCCGCCTCTCCCCCTCCTCTTTTCTTTCCTTTTTTTTCTTAAAAACACCTTTTTCCCAATGGTTAACAATCACTCTGCGAGGCATGACGAAGCTGTCGGATCGTAAACATGGTCCAACATCAGAAACATATGTAGCTAAAAAGATAAAACGTTAATAAAATATTTTTAAAAAATATTTGCTCTGCAATAGTATTGAGCACTCTCTTTAAATCTATACTAATTACCAGTGTTACCCAATATATATATTATTTTTAAAATGTAATTATCCATTGACACTTGTTTTGTCGTCTACGATTTATCAGAATGACTGAAATAGCGAGATTCAAAATCGGGACATCACGGAAATGAGACTTAGCCTCTTACCTCTGAGCCATCTCGCCAACTGTCTGGATATATCGCGATTTACATAAATGTTGTTTGTTTTTCTTTTAGCGATATGTTTTGAATGAATTCAATTATTTACGAAAGCGCATTTTTACCTAAATGCGGGCTGGGAATAATTTTCCCTTTAACCAATTTGGTGCCCCCACATGGGGAGCGGTATATGTATTATTTTTAAAATGTAATTTTCCACTGACACGTGTTTCCTCGTCTTCGACTCATCAGAGTTGCTGAATATAGCGAGATTCGAAATCGGGACACCACGGTAATGAGCCTAAGCCCCTTTCCTCTGACCCATTTCGCCAACTGTCTGGATACGTCAAAATATACCAAACCCCTGTCAATGAGCTGTGGTTTAAAGGATTTTTAAGGAACATAATATGGATGTAACCCTCACATTTGAAATATATATATATATATATATATATATATATATATATATATATGCATATATATATAAATGTATATATACATATATATATATATATATATATATATATATATATATATATATATATATATATTTACCAGTGGTGAAAAAACCGGACTAGAGTGCTCAATGTATAGTCAGAGCAGTATATAGGGAATTTATTATTATACTCATTCTGAATTTCATATATATATATATATATATATATATATATATATATATAGGAAATTTATTACTGTGAGTCCAGAATGAGTTTACAAATTGTTTCAACTAGAGGAAAATCCTCAAAGAGAGGAAAAATCCAACTAGCATCATCAGAATTCATAGATGGACTAAGTTATAAAGTCAAATAAAAATGGAAAGATCGTAGATAAAGGGGAGTTAGAAAAGAAGGGGGAGTGGTGGGGAGAGGACGTTGGAGTTTAAAGTAGTAGGAGTGTATTAAAAAAAAAAGAGAGGGGTTTATAATTAAATATTAATTATGTGTAAATTCTTATATATATATGTAAATTCTTATATATATATGTAAATTTCCTATATACTGCTCTGACTACACATTGAGCACTTTAGTCCGGTTTTTTTTCACCACTGGTAAATAAATATATATATATATATATATATATATATATATATATATATATATATATATATATATATATATATATACTGTAGACAAAGAGAGCCTTGCCGAACAGTCGTTCACTTTTTTTACATTTTTTTTTTCATTTCTGCCTCTGAAAAAGAAATACTCGTCTCGAAAATTAGGGACATAAACCCCTACTCATTGTAGGGTAGATTATGTTTGCAAATAAACGTAGTATAATCGAAAATTATAGAAATTTAGCGTAACGCAAATATAGTGCATAACATTTGAAAGTAATATAGATTTTATTATCTAGTAGTTGAATATGGCTGTGCCGAAACTCGGATTTATTCTTATGTAAACATGCTTACTTCAAGTTCACCTTTATCTAGGTTTATAATGGGTGGTTTTGCTTGAACGATTAATAAAAAGTGAAATATTTATACAATTCCAGTTTCAATTAACGTCGTAATAGAATTAATGAAGAAACAGAAAGAATGCCCCTTTACATTCATTATAATTTCTCATACGTCATCTTCCTTTTATACTCTGTTTTTCCTTTGGACTCTTCCGCCCTTTTACACCTGATAAGGTTCAAGTTAATTATCATTCCAAGAAAAATTTGTATAGCCAGGTAAACCAATCAACTATTACATAAAATAAGTAGAACGTACGTTTTATATAAATTACAACAATTGCTAAATAGAAACTCAAATTTACTTTATTTGCTAAAGGGAATTGTAATACTATCAAACAAACAATATATTGTAATCGTGTATCGTCGATATAATGGATTTTGTTAATTATTGTAATTTATTTACAAATGTCAGATTATTCCTTAAATGCAAGTTTTATTTGAATATAACAAAACACTGGTAAACATGCTAAATAAGTAGCCGTCTTTGTGTCCCGTTTTGCTTCATTTTGGCATTTTTCTGTAGCAATCCCATACAAATATGACGTAATTAAGCTTTACATATGAATGTAAATATTTAAGATCATTATTCAATTATAAATGTTTTATCCATCTATCTATACATTTATCTATCTTACTATCTATCTATCTATCTATCCATCTATCTATGTTTATGGCCTACATACCTAATAATTTTAATTTTATGCCATGAAATGTTTTAATTTCAAATCTAGATTTTTTATTATATGCAAGACAAAGAATGCGTTTCAATAAGTATATCCCCTAACCTATAGGTCTTCTGGTGTCTAAATTATTACAGCCAATAATATTTTGTAAGATCAATACTTACTGGATTTTCATACCTGTATATCTATTGTATTACATTATTCAGAGGTACACACACACACACATACACGCACACACACAAACACACACACATAAATATATATATACACATATATGCATGTATATATATATATATATATATATATATATATATATATATGCGTGTATGTGTGTGAGCACGTACGTGTTTGTACATTTTGTAAATGTTTAAGCGTTTAAGTGTGTATATTTGTATCGACACGCAAAATAGTGCACCCATCTTTTATGTATCTTTGGACAGTTAAAATAGTTTTAAGCGGGCAAATTGGTTCAAATTTTCAATTTTTTTAATGCATTTTGTACGTTCATATAAGTTTATTTTGAAGTTTTGGTCAGCTGATGTGCGTGTGACGTTGGTAAAATGGTGACGAAAACAGGTTTGAATGCGACAGCTATAAGTATCTGTTTCGATTCTAGCTGATTGCATCCAAATAGCGTTTTTTTATGAAGTCACAACTCTATAATAATATATACCAAATTTAAACATATTAAAATATCTTTTTTAAGCCGGGCGCCCCAACGCTTGTATATATATATATATATATATATATATATATATATATATATATATATATATATATATATATATATATATATATATAAACCAAGAGAACAAAATATATTATAAAACATCATACTGTGTATTTTCACATGCGTTACAATTGGGTCATAAACAATTGATTATTATATAAGTCAAAAATGTTTCAAATATACTTACTCTTAAAATGATAAAACACATTCTTTATATATATGAATACATTTATAATCTATATTTAAAAAGAGAAACCTGTTGTACCTATCTCCATCTTACTCTTATATATATCTTTTTTCGATAGCCGTCGAATTTAGTAATCTCCCTATTTTTTTGCATTTCTACTTTTTAAATGATATTTCAACTGGTTACCTATTTTTTATTCATTTAATCTTCTGCCTCTTGTTATTTTAATAATCATTTTCCTCCTCAAATATTATATTCAATTGATTTACTTTTAAAATACTAATCTATTTATTAAAATTCCAGTATCTACTCATATGTTACAGTATTCCTCATAGTTTCGTATTAATTTTAAATATTTTACGATCTAATAATTAATTTGTTTTAATATGTGTTTCTTCCGGAACTGTACTTATGAGATATATTTAAATGGTATACATGCAAATTTAGGTTATCTTATTCTGCTTATATCAATATTTTAAATTCGAAATTCATCTTTTCAATTCTCATCGTTATCTTAGTATTTTATTTTAATTTGCTTAACTTTCCTTTTCATTATCATTCGTAAAATATCTACGTTCTTTTGGAGATAACTCTGATGATTTCATTTTATAAATTAATCAATTTATCGATACTCCAGGAATTCATCTGTTAATACTTTACTTTAGTGTTTATTAACCCCCTTTGTTTAATTTTTAAACTTATAGTTCTTAGAACATCTTCATAATAAAAATCTCAGTTCAATTTCTCACGTAGTTTTCTTAACTGTACATTTTGATTAAAGTTATTTGAATATATCCTCATTTGAGTGTCCCCATATTTTATAGTTATTTAAATGTAGAATTTTTTTCTCATTCTTGTTGTAGTGGAATTACTTAGGTTTATACAAGGTGACCCAAAAATCGGGCCCCATCTCTAATTAGACTCCGTTGCTTAGTGTTTTGTCCGAATTACATTAAACTTTAGTCATAACTAGTTTATTCTATTCAAAACATCACATCAAAACACTAGGGTATGTGGCTTTTTTACTCCGTTGACTGTAAAATGCCCAGAAAAACAATTGAATGCGCTCTGTTTTTTTTTTGGGGGGGTCACCCTGTATTATAACCTACAATGGTTAATAAAATCAAAATTACTTCTCTTCCCCCTATTTAGGTTATAATTATTTAAGTTTCCATATGCTATGTTTTAATGTAATATTTTATTTATTCATTGCACCATTTTAAAATCCTTGTATTAAATTTAACTTTTTCTTTCAAAACTTATATTTAACTATCATAATATTCTGTAATATTTTCATTTGTAAATTTATCTTATTCAGGGTTTCTGCGTGATGAAAGGAAATATTTCCATGAGGGCAACATTGTATAACATCTGATTTTTGTTTCAAATTTCCTCTGTAGAATGTAATGTGTGGTATGCTTTCAGAAAACACAGAATCCATATTTCTGATTTATTCTCTTTACACTTTTATGCTATATCTACAATTTTGTCTATATTATTTTCAATTCTAATCGAATCGCTTAATGCAGTTGCGTTCTTATTAATTTTAATATTTTCTATCGTTATTCATATCATTACGCTCATCGCTATTTGTTTCATTCACAGATCCCATTTTACATTATGCAACATGGTTTCTGCAAAAAGAAAAAAAAAGCCCATCCAGTGCCTCTATTTAAAACTTTTTACTATTATCTACTTAAATTTTACATTTATTTACAGTTTCAGAAATAAACCAATTGCTCGCCAAAGGGCATTCTTTTGGTATCCTAAAATTACATATGTTCTCCAAATTACATTCATTTGACTCAATCCCTTTATTATTAGTTATTTTACTATTATTAGAAACTTTTATAATATAACCTAGCTTGAAGGCGGTTGAGCATAAAAGTTTAATTTTGATCTTGTTAATATTTTACAAAATCTAATTTCTCCAGTGAAAGGTCTTACCAATTCATTTGTAAAGTTTCTTGGAAAGTCTATTTTTTCTTATGCCACAACTACGTATATATATATATATATATATATATATATATATATATATATATTTAATTTAATTGCATAATAATTCTTACAATATAATTTTATCAAGCATAATTATAAACTTTTCAAATATCAGTTTTAATGTTACACTTAATCTCGTCACTTAAAGAGAATTTATTAGATTTTACATTACATTGATAGATTTTATTTACGTAAGAATTATTGTGTAAGTACTAAATCTTATGAGCTTGTAAAACACAGGGAATATAAAATAATTTTATTAATACGACAATGATAAATCATATCAATAAAATATTAAAATTATTATAAATTGTAATCAATAGTCTTTATGAAGGTGTTATGATTATGCTATCAAATGGCTATTTAGTTATAAGTTGTTATATTACAACAACATTATAAGTATAACCTTGAAGAGTATTATTATTATTTTTTATTATTTATTCAATGTCATTTTTCATTTTATATAAGCTACTTCTGTATTTTTTTCTTTTAATTTACATATAGTTAATAAAAGGTATAAACAATTACGCTTTCTCTAAGAAATAACCTGTGGTAATGGTTTCTATTGCAATATTAACTATGTAATATTTATATGTGATAAATATATATAAAAAAAAATATTGGTCTATTATTCACTTATAAAAATTTCCAAACATAAAATATTTTTTTTAAAAATCCTTAAATTAATACACACAGCAATTAGAATATACATATAAAGTCTTATATACATTTCGTATTGAATTTTGAATTTTTATCTATTTATTGAAATGATTTCACATATTTATGATTTAAAGAATTTAATAATATACAGGAAAATAATTAATTTTAAAAAGATTAACGTAATCTAATATATTGAACCAATAATAAAAGTAAACAAATTGTAGTTATTGCTTTAGAAGTTATTATTTGTACATGTACAGAATGCGTTCCAAGATTAAGTGTGAAAAATATATAGTGCTGCTGACTAGTGGTATTCGTTTAAAATGAACTGAAATAATTGCAAATAAAATCAATAATGAACAATCAATATTCAATAGTAAAATGGTTAAGCGATTTCTTTATGAGATTTTTCATGCATTACTATATAGAAAAAACGAAGACTTTTCAAAACCAAATCCCAACCACAGTCAATACATGGATATAAACATGACTAAAATATGCGCTGGCTCATAAGTTAATTTCAGTACCTTACTTGCCTGGGGGGGTTGCTTGTAGCCTGAGATAAACGGCGTCACACACACACAGATAGTAAATCGAACTTTCTAAGGGAGACATCAGGACAATTTATATATATATATATATATATATGTATATATAAATATGTGTGTGTGTGTGTGGGTGTGTGTGTGTGTGTGTGTGTGAGGAAGTGTTTGCTTGCGGGTGTGACATTATACATCTATATCTTCACCCTTTTTCGCGTGCATTTAACATCAGATCTCATAGTAAATCTCACTGCAATCAGCAGACAGATGATTGTTTAATATATAAAATTAGCGACTAATATATACCAAATATGTATCGCAGATTCCAAATATTTAACTATTTAGACATGGATATTCATACATATATATATATATATATATATATATATATATATATATATATATATATATATATAAGTATATGTACATACATATACATAAATGTATTTATGCTTCTTTAAATTTTGACATACATAGCTAAAGTATATATACAACCGGAATGATGTGTAATCTTTTTCTGCGCGTGCGCGCACACACACACACGCGCATACACACACACATACACACACACACACACACACATATATATATATATATTTATATATATATATATATATATATATATATATATATATATATATATACAAAACCCAAGTTTGCTTAGCTCGGAAAACTTAAGTCCTTGTACCGGCAAAATATTTTGTAGGTAAATCGTTATATTTTGCATGTTTTTTTTTTGCCTTTGCATGCACCAAATATGGATATAAATATCACGAAAATATGCTTGGGTCATAAGATTTATTTATGTACCTTACTTGCCTGGGTGGGTTGATTGTAGCCTGAGATAAAACGCGTCACATTCACACACAGACAGTAAATCGAACTTACTTAGGGAGACATTAGGACAATTTTATTATTATTATTATTATTATTATTATTATAATAATAATAATAATAATAATAATAATAATAATAATAATAATAATATATGTATATATATATATACACACATACATATATATACACACACACACACACACATATATATATATACATATATATATATATATATATATTAGTATCGTGATGGTTAATTTTACTCACATAATTTCATTTATTTTATTTATTGACCATTTATCGAGAGATAACTCGCCTATTCTCTTCGTAAACTTTTCGCATCTATTCGCTAAATGCCTATATGCCTCCATCCGAGAGAGTTCACCTTTTTTATATCTAGGTTTTTATAAAAAGATTGGGAGTTGAGGCGCTTGGGTTGGACTTACAATTCTACAGTTTCAGTTTTCATGCTGCCATGTTAAGGTGCATTTGCATTTTTTAAATCTGCAGCAGTTTGTATATATTCGGCTTATCTGTGTAGCTCAGATGTGTTTGTCCTTGCTTGACGGGGTTTCCTTAATATTTCAATCGTTGTCATTATTGTTATCCGTTTTATCGCCTTAGCCATCACTGTGATTCCAATCGCTTCCGTTCTATTTCCAAAATTCACGCAGCGTTGTTGTCAATATTACTTTCGAAATTGTCCAGGTGTCTCTTGGTGAACTCAGGAATTTTTCGCCCACATAATATCGAAGTGTTCTCAAAAACTCGTGGCTTCATGGATTAGGTAAATTCAGTTTCAATGGTACTCATCTGTGTGTTGAAAATTCAAATTCTTTACGTGCGATACTCATTATCGTATTATTATTTACTATTACTTTCCAATATTCTTTTTAGTTCCTATAGCTTTGATGGAGTCTGATTCAAGAACTACTAAAAAATGTTAGCTATAAATCTGGATAGTGCCCTCCTCTTCGTTTGGTTGTGCAGTTCAATTTTCCGTTGCCTTTAATCCCGACTTCTTATAATTAGTACTGGTTACTTTTCTCTCCCAGATTCTATTGGGATATACCGACTGCAGTTTATGGTTGTAATTATTAGCCGGGGACGTTTTTTTGTGCGTGGTTTAAGCAAACAGTTTTAGCTCGTCCCTGTACATTATATGAGTCGTGCTATTTAATAAGCGATCATGTAGTGTGCTTGCTTGTGGTTGAAGCATCCCATGGCAATATTCTTTTTTCAATTATTATCTTTATCAAAATATTCTGGCGATTTTAAGTAGTTGATGTGTCTTACTTTTTTGTGTGTAGTCTTTCCGTTTCGTATTTCGGGAAGTATTCAGCAATTAGGACGAAAGTGGTAGATTTGTTCTTTTAGTTGGGTTAATTTTTTTCCACATTGTAAATAAACATAGTATAGGTTTGTAGTTGGGGGTGGCAGCAGCTTTACTATTTTTTTTTCATACGTGTTTTTTTTTTAGATTTCGGTCATGTATTTTGTCAAGTTTTCCATTCAGTTTTTTTATAAACCTTCTTTGCAGTGTTGCGAATACTCTGAACGAATATGCGTGTATTCCGTCAGTTTTCTAAATTATTATTATTATTATTATTATTATTATTATTATTATTATTATTATTATTATTATTATTAATTATTTTCAATTATAATCCGCAGTCTCTCTGTATATAGGAAGCTTATGGAACTGTTGTATCCACCGTACATTTTACTTTGTACTTTATTTTTCATCCATGTTCATTTGTCTTAATATTATAGGATCACATGTACTAGCGGAACTGTTTAGTCTGATTATTAGTTTTTACAAGGATGTTTGCGTGGATATAAAACTTGTATTCTAGTTGATAGCCGTGATTAGATCCCATGCTATAGGGTTTTAAGTTTAAACCATGGCATACTCGTAAAATCGGTTACGTTTTTTATGAATATATTACAATCTGATAATATATTCACCGTCAATTTATAATTTTTCATGCCCTACACAAAGATAATCATGGCATTGTTTCTGAAAACAAAACAATACGACCGTAACTGCTATACAGTCTGATTTATTAAATTATGAATCTCTTACCTTGTCAACATTTTAAGACCAATGTTCATTAGGAAAAAATGATTTAAGTTACCTGATTACTCCGAGAAATGGATTACAATTGACGAGATTCAGCTCTTCGAATGAAAATTTATTGTTTGACCGAGAACCTTTCCGAAAGTATATACTTAGTATTACTACTGATATACATATTTACTTGTTTGCAATACACATGAACAAGTTAGTAATTTTTTTAACGAATGTTCGAGTGTGCATTCGCGTTATTGACTATGATTTTTATTTCTTTGATTAACTGTTGTCAACGTGAAATGACATATTTAGGAAAAAAATGAAAACCTTTAAAAAAAAACAAAGCGGAATGCATTAGCTTCATGCCTTATGTATAATATCTTAATAGTAGATGATATTTTATTTAATGTACACTAGATTATCATATATAAGTATTACAAAGTCTTATTCCCGCCGCTTGCTTATATTCAATGTACGTCAATTGTTTTCCCCGATTATCAACGACAGTTGCAAAAGATATCAGATGAGGTCCGGAGAATACACTTAGCGAAACCTTAGGAAGATGAGATCAGACAAAATAATGAAAATCTTTATAAGCATTTGAATGAAATAAATAGCAACACGGTTGTTTATCTTCTGGGATAACATGATGATACATTCTAAATAGATTCTAATGCATAGAGTAAACATTCTCTTTCAATAACTAACTATTATAGAAGTGATATTTACATTTCAGATTCTATTTAAATGTGGCTCAATTACTGCAGGCCTCAATGACGTAGTCCGTACTTGATTGCATTAGAGAAAAAGTTTTTTTTTTTTTATTAAAAGGCAAGGCGGAAAGCCAAATGAGTTGCCAAACAACAAACACCGACCAGCTGCCTTGAGTCATCGACCTGGCAATGTTGTTGTTATTAATACGAGTCACATTTGCTGCTGGGGCCTACAGACGTCCTCCGCGAACCACCTACCTCCGCTAGAAAAATACACAAACGACACAGGGTTGGAAAGTAAAGATTTATCGAAAATAGTTGAAAGCAATATATATATATATATATATATATATATATATATATATATATATATATATATATATATATATATATATAAAAGAATATTTTTCTTGTTTTAGGTTTACCGTAAAGAAGAAAAAAAATTGTCAGACCGCTCAACGTGCAAAACTAAATTATGATTATATATATATATATATATATATATATATATATATTGTGTACAGAAAGTTGTTAGTTGAGACAGGTCATTGGTACCGTCGGTTTCAAGCCCGATAATAAGGCCCGTTTAAGGTATCCTTATCGAGCTCTCTTCAGCCAAGAGACGAATATTGGCTGAAGAGAGCTCGATAAGGATACCTTAAACGGGCCTTATTATCGGGCTTGAAACCGACGGTACCAATGACCTGTCTCAACTAACAACTTTCTGTACACAAAATATAAGTACGGTCTTAAAATTTGGATTTTCCTTTTAATTGAGCACTCTGCTGGAATTCTTTTTCCAAAAAACTAATCATATATATATATATATATATATATATATATATATATATATATATATATATATATATATATATATATATTACATTTTCACCCCGAACAAAGCACATTGCACTTTGGTGTGGGGCTACTATTAGAGACATAAGTTCCTGGAGTGCTATGAAGGAGTTGGGCAGCAGGATATCGGTTCACGTTACACTTGACCTTCTATATGTCAGTACATTCGGGGGAGAAGGGACCCGGAATGGAATTCCAAAGTCTAGCGGTTCTGGAGAAGAAATTACTGGAATAGAAAGCTTTCTTACATCTTGGGATCTCTGCTGAGTAGGCGTGGGATTTAGCTGATGTCGGGTTTGTCCAGGGTATTTACGTTGCGTGGGCACAATTGCATGCAGTTCGTCAGAACATTAACCATTAAAATACTTATAGAACAGGCAGAGGGATGCAACATCTCGTCGGTGGGACAGAGGCTGAAACTTAGATGCCAGTTCAGGACCTATATATACCATATTCTATTTCTTTTTTTTCTCTCTCTTTATATATATATATATATATAAATATATATATATATATATATATATATATATATATATACATGTTATACAACAAGTTATACAGGAGTTAAATGTTTCACTGGCTTTTTATTAAATGGCTCATACTATCAACCGAAATGTTTTTAGAAATATAATGTTCATAGGCAGAAATAATGTATTTCAACTTAGCACATGAATTGAGTAATTATAACCCTTGCATTTGACATCTAAAAAGAGGGAATATTGTTAAAAGAGTAAAAGTTAGGTTAAAGTAAGAAAAAGAGGCACAGTCGTAAGATGAAAGTCCATAACGAATGGTATAATTCTTACAAAATAAGGAGGGTTTCATGTTTAATGAATGGACACGATGTAATTCATAAAACACGCTAAGTTAAAATTTACTAAATCTTTTATATTTTCACAAGCGTATGATGTTTCTGAAAAAAAATGTTAGTTCATATTTTCTGATAATGTATAATATTATGAATATATTACAAATTATTACACCGAAATTTTAGTAGAATATATTCCAACTGAGAGACTAAAAATAATCCGTGGGGTCCCATAAATAGTAAAATATAAGTAACTACATTAGAAATATCTTTATATTATATTTTGTCTTTTGCCATATTTTAGTTTTAATATATATATATATATATATATATATATATATATATATATATATATATATATATATATATTAAATAGCAAATCCAGTTGTTGCCTATAAAGTGTATTTTTGTAAAATCTACT
>NC_136492.1:113957018-113982018 GCF_053919585.1 Euprymna scolopes | reverse complement strand
GAGGTAGTGGATAGGCAATATGCATATAACACACCTCAGATAGCGCAATGCAGTGTGTGTACAGTGCACCTGCATAAAATCTCTAGATTTTCTATCCTATTACAGCCAAATTCGCAGGGAAAAATGAGTTCATTATATATATATATATATATATATATATATATATATATATAATGAGATATATATATATATAATATGTATATATAGAGAGAGATAGATAGATAGATAGATATATAGATATATGTGTGTATATATACGCGCATATACACGCATATATATGTATATATATATATATATAGAGAGAGAGAGAGATAAATAGATAGTTAGATAGATATATGTGTGTATACAAACGCGCATATAAACGCACATATATATATATATATATATATATATATATATATATATATATATGCGTTTATATGGGCGTGTGTATACACACATCTATCAATCTCTCTCTCTCTCTATATATATATATATATATATGTATATGCGCGTATGTATACCCACATATACCTTTCTATCTATCTATCTATCTATTTGTCTATATATATATATATATATATATATATATATATATATATATATATATATATGTATATATATATACATATTATATATACCGTACTTTTTGGTGATTGCGCTATGTCCGGGGTAATTAGGCCAGCTTACTAAAAGTGCTCTGATGACGACAACGCATATAAAGACCATTTTTTATTAAGTTGGCGCAATAACGCACGGATTTGGCGCAATTACATCTAAGTGCGAAATATATATATATGTATATATATATATATATATATATATATATATATAACTTCATATTGATATATATATATATATAAGTTTTCATGTCTATAAAATATGCATAAAAAATTAATACCAAATATTTTCCAGAAGTAATTTTTACCTATAATTCTATGTTCAATCCTTAAAATTCAGATATGAATGAGAGAAAATGATTGCAACCTATGTTTAAAAACAAGAAATTACAAAGTGTTGGAATCAAATAATGTGGCATTATTAAATTTCAACAATGTGCATCATGTTTTATAAATCTAATATATTTTAATAAAATATGGAAATAAATTTTCACCTGTTTTTATCATGTATTACAATTATTATGTGTTCACAATAGCCATTTACATACACAAACACAAACATTTTTTAATTCAAAGTATATATATACACATGTATATATGTATATATATCCATATATATGTATATATATATATATATATATTTAATAGATTATTTAAAACTCCAAAAAATTTTCTAGATTACACATTTTCTCGTTTTTTTTCATTTATATCATATTTTCTGATAAATCGTTGCTTTTTTATTCTTTTATAGAACATTTTATTTTTTAATATATGTGCGAAATAGGAACATTTCCGTCTACTTTTAATGTGTTTCACTAATAATATGTCCACTAACTAGATAAGCTATTTCTTGGAAAATCCATGAATTTAGGGAAAAAAATGCAAAATAATGTATACATTATTTGAAAATAAATGTATGGTAAAATTTTACATTTACAGAATGTAATTCCAAAATTATATATATATATATATATATATATATACTAGCATGGGTGCCCGGCGTTGCCCGGGTGTTTGGAGGTGTATGCTGAGCAAAAAAAAAGGGGGTAATTTTTTAAACTTTGACCCCTATTATGACCCCTGAAAATTTATTGTTTTGGGCTCAAATCAAGTTATTAAGTTAGATCCATGTCCACGGAAGCTATATCTAAAATTTAAAGTGTGTAGACCCAAAATTGTCGGAGAAGTTTGGTAGAGTTCTCAAAGCTCAAATCGTTGAACTTTGACCCCTTAATCGCCAAATTTCTGGCTAAAAACCGATCACATAGATTTTTCCAAATCTCAGTACCCTGTATATCAAATTTCGAGTCTGTAGACTAAAAATTGACAGAGTTATTTCGTAGGGAAATGTACACACACACACACACACACACACACACTTTCACTTTTATAGATATATAGATTTAAAATTTGAGTCTGACAGAATGACAAATTATATTGCAAACCGATATATTAAACAAACGAACTTCAAAGAGACAAATGAACACAAGTAAAAACAATTTGTATTAGAAAACATTTATTATTCCACGTCTTTTTTTACAGACCTGACGACTGAGGTTCGCTCTTAATAAAAATTGTTTTTTATAGTCTTAATTTTGACTTCCTTTTTCATAAAAAACTAAAAAAAAAAATCAAGAAAGAAAAGAAATTTAATTTTATTTTTTCATTAATTTCTTTCTGTGCAAAGCAATTCTTTCAAACTTACTCTGTTTCCAAAATGTTTTTATTTTATTCCCCTCCCCCTTCATTCATTTTCCTCCGCATCCTGGCAAGATTATACTGTACACATAGATTCGAAAAAATAGTCAAAAACAAATATATAAATAAATGTTATCAAAGGCAAGATAAGTTACTTTTCTACCTAACTGGATATCTTTTTTGTGTTTTTATTCAATGTAATATATTTATTCAGCTCGAAAAACATACAGTGTTTACCGATGTGTTGGAAAATTCAAGATGGCGTCTCACACCCTCTTTAACACCGTAAGTTTGGGAAAAGGTGTTATAAATAAAAAAACTATACAAAATACTATTAAAAACCCGCCGAATATATGTCAACCTATGTCACGGTAACATATATTGAGCGAGTTTTTAACAGTATTTTAACAGGGCACATCGTAAAAACTGACCCATTAATTTTCCTGAAGTAAAAACTATATCGTTTTTAAACTTTTAAAACTGTACATTATAAAAAGAAAACTGTTCGAGTGATTTTTTTTTTTTACATGGGTGTCACCACTTATCAAGGCCCAGAGGCCACTCAAGGATAAGGGTTAATAGGTATACATTAGTCATTGTGATTTTAGCATAGTAAACAGTGGGAATTTTGTAACTTGGATTACTTGAAAAAGAAAACTGTTCGAATGATTGAAAATGAAAACAAAATAACAATGTAAATATATTGATAAGAAAAAAACAAAAACAAACGAAGTTTCCGTTTCAGGAACCCGAGTTTAATTTTATGTCGTAATCATTCAACTCGTTAGCGGTTTTATTCAGCGATTAGGGATAACCATACGACATATCTAATTACCAAAGCGATTTTTTTTTTTTAATTTTTTTTTTTTATTAAAACTAAACCTGTTTAGTTTTAATGAACCAATTTTTTTAAAGCCAACACTTTAGTTATTTTGAGAGCGTGCAACTGCACCCGAAAGGTTGATTAGGAAACTCCAAATCCTTTTATGACTCGGAAAAAAAGGGCTTTTTATCGGCTTAAATGATAAACTAATGTTAAATATTAGTATTTGCCATCGATTCTGAAATAAAATGAAATCCTGACATTGTGATCATTTTTGCAGGTGTTATGTGCCAAATATTGAAATAAGAATGTTTAAATTCAATTATTGTAATTTAAGTCTTTAATTTTAAAGTCGATTTTATTTATAAAATATCTTTTTAGAAATCAATCTCAAAAACAATCTGAACAATAAATCTCTTTTGTTATGGCTAAGTTTTTGTCAAGGGTAGAAATTATAATAGACAAGTATTCATCCATGATGACATTTTACCGATTTCCTGGTTTACAGGTATTCTTGCTAAATTTCTTCGAAAGAATTGACATAAACAATACTTCAACTAAATACGTATATTTCATGCAATAATGACTTTTATTTCTTCTGACTTTTCCTAAACTAAACATAAAACATCGGTTAGGGTTAGTTTAACATTCTGTAAAAGTACCTTCCGTTTTTTTTTTTTTTTTTTTTTTTTTGTACTTCTGCAGAGAAGGTAAAAAACCGATAAAAACTGGATATATTTTTCGTGTTTTTATTAAATTTAACATGTTTATTCAGCTCGAAAAGAATACAGTGTTTACCGATGTGTTGGAAAATTCAAGATGGCGTCTCACACATTCTTTAACACCGTAAGTTTGGGAGAAGGTGTTATAAATAAAAAACTATACAAAATACTATTAAAAACCCGCCGAATATATGTTAACCTATGTCACGGTAACATATATTGAGCGAGTTTTTAACAGTATTTTAACCGGTTTTTTATTTATTACACCTTTTTCCAAACTTACCGTGTTAAAGAGAGAATCGGCCGCCATCTTGAATTTTCCAATACATCGGTAAACACTGTATGCTTTTCGAGCTGAATAAACATGTTAAATTGAATAAAAACACGAAAAATTTGCCTTTGATAACATTTATTTGTTATATATTTGTTTTTTGGCAACTTATTCGAATCTATGTGTACAGTAATACAAACCCGAAATGAATTTAAGACCACGAGTGAAATGAGAAAAAGAAGTCAGCGGGTTTGGTTGCCATAACAACGTGATGGTAGTGAACGTGTGTGTGTGTGCGTGTGTGCGCGTATTTCGTGTAGTTTAGTTTCGTATAATAGTTTCGTATTTTTTTAATTTGTAAATAACAAGTTATTAAAAAATTAAACCCTTCCAAGATGGACAATAAATAAAGCCATAATATTTTATGGTAAAGGTAAGAGCGTAGAAACGATTGTTTTTTAGGAGATGTGATTATTGGATTAACCAATCAGAAATCGTCTGTGGCACACACACATCTTTGTTTTTATAGATATATATAGAAGATAGATATAGATATAGATAGATAGAAGATAGAAGATAGATTAAATGTTAAATAGATTTTGTAAATAGTACAGTTGAAATGATTAGAATATTTCCAATATGTAATAAGGCCGAGGTAATTAGTTAAAGAGATTTAATATAATGTGATATGCAAATGAGCATAAGTCATTCGATATGGGGGTTGTTTGTAGAATAGTATATAAAGAAATTAGGCAAAGATTCTTATGTCTCCTATAACAGAAACATCCTAAAATGGGTTCTAATGTTTCTCTACCAGGAGAGATCTACCCTCTTACCTCCTTTATATTTCGTTGATGGTGGAGAGCTGTACACACAGACAGAAACACACGAACCCTATTACTTTATAAAAATATAGATATATATATATATATATATATATAAACACACACATATATATATATATTCATAAATGTATATGTATATATATATATATATATATATATATATTATACATAAATAAATATGGGTGTGTGTGTAAAGACACAGAGAGAGAAGGAAATTTAATTCATACAAGAGAATATGCTTACATGTGTGGATCTAAAATTCAAAACCAAAAAATTAACGAATAATCTCATCAGGGTCTGTAACGTTAGAAACACTTGAATCTGCACCTTATAGTTCTAAGTAACAACAATTTAGACAGATGAACTGTACAGCTGCAAAACATGTTTACAAATAGTACTGCTTTTAAATGTAAAGAAAAAAATAAATTATATATATATGTATATATATATATATATATATATATATATATAAGCATATACTACGTGATTAAAATAGTTACAACATAGGAGGAGACTCTAATACCGATTATTTCATTATAGGTAAAAATAAAAAGCAACCAAACTTGAAAAGCAATAAACAATACCTACTCATATCAGTAGGTATTAAATGCAACTTAAAAATGAGGTAAAAACAAAACAGGAAAGAAACAGAGGCATGCGCATAGGGGTTTTATTTTTTCTGGACTGTTCATTTCTTGTAAATAGAAAAATATATACTCTGTGGCTCAGATCAAACCACTACCTAAAAATTGTGAGTCAAATACGAAATCCATAAGGCCATCTTGATACAATTATTAAAGGTGTTTTCAAATCATCTTATTCTTAACATAAATAATCTGCTATGTTAACGATTCACGCATGCGACTTCAGAAACAGTTGACAGATTGAAATTTGATGATCCCCAAAGAAAATTTTTTCTTAACATCATTTTTTTCGGCCGAAACTTATTTCAACATTTTCCGCATGCTTGAATAAACTATATGCCAAATTTCAAGGCTATATATCCAGTATCTGGTGAGTATCTGGATTTACAATGGCCATATACACACAGAATTTCAATTTTCTCTCTCTCTATCTATCTATCTATCTCTGCACACACACACACACACGCACACATATATATATATATATATATATATATTTCTTTATATATATATTTATATATATATATATATATATATAGTTATCCGCACACAGTAATGTTTCGCTGTATCACAACTGATCAGCGCAGCTACACTACCACATTTCGCTTGCCGTGGATTGAACTTACAATCAGCGCGTTGATAGTCGGCACTCATAACCACTAGACCATTGATCGTTGCTCGTGAATAACCTAATCAAATTTCTATAAGATAAACATTCGCCTATTGTTTTTACGATTTTAATAAATCCGTAATCATGTGTTTTGTTTGTTTAATCACATACGTTTTATACGAGGTAATATCTGATTACGTAAAATGTGATGACGCCATAAATCACGCTAAAGCAAAAAAGTACAGCTTGTAAAAGAGATGTGCAAAATAAAGTAATTGGTAGATGATCTACAATATCAAATCCGCAATTTATATATATATATATTTTTAAATCGTCTAACGATTAAGATAATTATCAAACCCAACTTATGTATAAGTTGTTGCAAGATTCATTATTATTTCCTAGATACGCCTGTTATATTTCTACCATTGAGAATATTTTCAATTTGTCCACGTCACAACAGAAAGTCGACGAAACTAATGCATATTTTCCATTGGACGTACAATATACACACAAATATATATATATATATATATATATATATATATATATATATATATGTGTGTGTGTGTGTGTGTGTGTGTGTATGTGCGTATGTGCGTGCGCGTGTGTGTGTATGTGTGTGTATGGGTGTGTGTGAGACACATACCTATATGTATTATCCTGGATATGACCTTAAACTATATCTGATAGTGAGGCCCAGCCTGCAGTGTTTGGGGGGTGTGGAGCCACCCCTTAATTAGCATTGTTCCCAGATCCACTCTGGCCGAGAGTGGTAGTAACTGTTAGGATCCCAACTATGGTTTAAATAGAAACCGACTTGAAAAAAAAAAAAAAAAAAAAGATTTCCTATTTATATAAAAAAATCTAAAAAATCACTGGATTCGGCATTAAACAACCTGAAAAAGTTGCCGTAAAAAAACAACCAACATATATGTGTACATATGCGTATATATGCATTTATTTATATGTACATACATATGTCTGTATATAGCTTGTCAAAAAATACATATTTTTATATAGAGAGAGTTTTAAAAAAACACGAAAAATATATAGATATAGTTTAAAAAAATACGTCACAAAACAAAGACATCACGTGATAACATTTTTCATAGCAATCCTATTTTCAGTCTATTTCTCCATCTAAAATAGTCATTGGTTTATATAGGTGAGTTATGACACGAGACTTTTAAACTTTGGAGAAACTGTTATATTTTTGCGGTAGTCAGACATCTGTTACCGTACACTGACTTATATATCATCTCAATGTATAGTCTTTCTGCGAAAAAAATAGTACATATAAATAGTGTTTAGTTTTAAAACTTATTTGAAAAAAAACAATAAGATATTTAGATAATAATTCAAGAAAGATACGTATATAACCTGAGTTCCTTCCGAAATGATATCAATGTCTCCGTGTGTAAGCAGCGATCTAAGACTCACATCCGAAGCAAGGGTGGTTACAAGTCATATTCAATATTATCCAGCTAATCTAGCAAACGGATTTGTACGTCTGTTGATCTGTTATCGCGAGTCACAATATAAAAAAAATGGAGTTTCGATCGTACGGAAAACCTAGCGGAGAGCTTTTTTTTTACGTTTCTTTCGCATAGTATTTGTCAATGAATGGACATAATAAGAATCGTAAGAATAATAGTTAAAACTGATTGATACAAACAGGAATATACGATAGAATGTATTCATCTTTGTGTGTTTATTTGTGTATGTAGGTTTTAAGATCGCTGAATGGATAATGCCTTTTTATCTGTATGCGTTTGTATTGAATGATAAAAAGAGAACGGATTTGAAAAGAGAGTTTTCTAAAGGAAAAAAGAAACCGATAAAAACGATGAAAGAAAAGGAAGATAAGAACGCAATGGCAAGAATGAAAACGAAAGTACAGATCGAAATAAAAAGACAACAGATATGAAGGGAGAAAATGGCCTCAAATGTGAACTGAAAAGAAATAGCAACGGTGTATGAATATCGCTATCTATAAAACTATCGGGTTATGTTTACATGCATATGAATACATGATATACTCCATAATAATGTACCGGAGATTATGAATCTTCGTGCAAATCTGCAAGGAAAAATAACTTAGTCTATTAGCTAAATTTATCTGTACTTTTGTCATTGGTAGATATAAACGTAAAGGATATATTCGCGACAATTTAAATAGTTTCAATTTTGCGGACATGCACTCATTAGCAAACAAATTTACCAGGTGTTTTGGTAGTCGATTTTATAGTAAAGGTGTGCAGAGTGCTTCTCTTCCTTAATAGTTATATCTTTTAACTGGAATAGAATTTTCTAGAGTAGTATTAACCCCAGACTTCATCAAAGAATATACCTCGTCAGCGGTTTCCCTTTACGTTTCCTTTATTTTCTTAAACATTCCATGAAATTACATATGGCTGATTTATCAGGGCAAATGTTTCAATTATTTTTTCTAAAAAAATAGACTCCTTCCGTCTTTGACAGACTATGGATAAACGCGTGTGATCGTTTTTTTTATGTGGAAAAAAGGTGCGGAATCTCCAACCACACCTCCCTTGAGTCAAGATGTTAAATACCGGTGAAAAGTGAAATGAGATTTATAGGAGGACTGGAACCAAATGTCGATATAAGCGGAGAGGACATACATCGCCTTTAATTACCAAATATTCACCCGTCTTGTACTGACTACTCTTAACGTTGCTTAACTCCAATGATCTGAGGAGAATCGGTGTGTCAACGCGATTATACTCTATTTTTTATATGTTTTTTCATTTTCCTTAAACTTTTTCTTCTAGGGGATGGGACATCCAACCAGATGTTTGACATTTACCCCTATTTTAGTGAGTCCAACCAAGAGATCTTTTCAGGATTCTAGCTGTCCCTTTCAGTGCAATAATGAGTAATGTTATGCCTTTCCTTTTATATTCCGGCATGTTCAGTTCAGTCATGTTGTTAATTATCCCTTCGCTTGACTCTCTGTTGCTTTTTTTTCAAAATACTGAATTAAACTTTATGAATCAATTCGATAGAAGAAATACTCTACCATTCATTGCCCCATTCAGTAATTACCAATCAACAAAAATCGTAAGACGTAGTTCAAGTAATACCGACGAAGACGTATTGAATAAGCGTTTATCACAAACTTAAAAGCAATTAAACAACGCACGGGTTGCAACAACTAATCATTTTTAAAAAGTAAACTCGAACTGGAAAAAAAGATAATTTAAATATTGTCACAATTACATCATATATATATATATGTATATATATTATATATATATATATATATATATATATATATATATATATATATATATATATATATATATATATATATATATATAAAGCTGAATGTGGGTGTGTGTCTGGTCACGAATAGGCTACTATATTGTTGACTATTTAAAAAAAATGATTACATATAATGATAGAAGATGTATCGAGACACAGAAATGGGTATGTTCGATCTGGTAGAACGGTGGTTCATTAAATTGTGGGGTTTGCGTCCGCACCTGGTCCACAAAGTATGGAAATAAACAAAACAAAAATTAAAAAAAAAACGTTTCAAAGTGTTTTTGATATAGATGTACATAAGAATACTTTGATAAGTATGTTTTTACTTAAATAGGGATGGTATAATAAAATTGTGAGGTTGCGTTCGCGCCTGGTCTCCATAGAATAGAAATACACACACACTTTAATAAAGCCTTTTCATATCTATCTGCGTAAGTATACTTTGATAATTATGTTTCAGTTTGAAGTAATATGGTACAATAAAATTATGGGATGTTCGTTCGCACCTGACCTCCATAGAATGGAAATATGTCACAAAGTTTAACAAGTTTTTGTCAATATAGAACCACAGAATATTGTGATAAGTGTTTCAGTGTGAACAGGTATGATATAATAAATTATGCGGTTTATTTATTTTATTTTTACTTTCATCATATTTTGCTTTGGTTTTGATACCCCCAAATTCAGCCCAAATTTACAACCCTTTCTTTTCATAACCTATCATACTTTCATAAATCATTTCGGTAGGCTGTTTTTAACCCAGTCATCGACGGGTACTTTTGCTCGTATATATATATATATATATATATATATATATATATATATATATATATATATATATATATATATATATGTATATCTTATATCATATATCATATATATAGATATAGATACAATTATATTACTCATTTACACTATAATAATTAGTAAATACAAAGAGACAATATATAACCAGACAAAGATGCACACATTTCATTTAAAGTGCACATCTACATTTGAATTGTAATGGCAGAATTTATTCTAACAGGAACATACATTGCAGCATTTTGTATATATCTAATTTGCAACAATATTGCAAAAATAATATTCACTTAACACCACGATACGCATTCTGAAACGCCAACGATTGTTTCCCTCCGAAATAGAACAAATACGGGATGCTCATAACATTCTATTTTTTAATATTTTGCTTGTAATTAGTTTTCTTCAATTTAACCATGGTGAGAATGCATTTAGGCCTAAGGAAACATTTTAATGAACATAGAACTTGGTTTCTTATAAGGTGGCACTACACTTCAATTGTGACGTTACATTTCAACCTCTCGGACCTGCAGTGCTGCACGTTGTCATGTGCCCTCACATGAACACACAAACAAGGGAGAACATTGAAAATAAGATTCAGCATTTTTTGCTGAATAGAAAAAGCTTTACTTCATGTAATTGTCGACAACGCACTTTACGAACGTGTTTTTTTTTGCCCTGTGACTTTCCGCTTTTTCGACCACCCAGCGCATTTTCTCTCTCGTCGCAAATGAGTCAATCGCTTTCTTTGATCGACCACTTGCTGTCTTTTTTCTGACTTTTTTTAAACTGTGACGTCAGCGTGTGCGGACTTGGTTAATTTGCTAAGACGGCAGCTGCGGAACATATTTTTGCTAGTTGGCTATCTTACGGCTGTTACTGTTTATCACTGTTACAATAAAAATCTACCGCTTCGTTACATTTTTAGCATGTTTTCTTTTTAATTAAGCATTTGACATATAATAAAAAGAGATAATATACAAGTTTATAAGAAAAATACATAAACTTTTCTTTACTTTTTTTCACGCTTACTACACAATTTTAGGAACAAATCCGGATGTGTACTAAACACATGGCTGCTTGCTCTATAATCGGCAAAGAATTTCAAGCAAGTTGCCTGAAAATTTTGCTACACACAGTTGATGAGTCATGTTAAGGCAGAGACTTTAAAGTATGTTTCTGCCTTTAATATTACTTTCATAAAAAAGACTATTCAAGCAAAAGAAGGTCCGATTTCCACTAAAATAGTAGTTTTTAATAATTATTTTAATTCCATGTGATTTTCTTTGTAGTACATGTATCTACAAATAATAATAATAATAATAATAATAATAATAATAATAATAATATGATGATGATGATGATTGAGCGGTGGTGGTGGTGGTGATGATGCTGATGATGGTGATGCTCATCATCATCATCATCGTCATCATCATCATCATTATCGAAAAGACTTTGAAAGGAATGCTATTTTAACATTAAGTTAAGCTTACCGTTAGTGAAGTTTAGGTTTTGTTTGAAAAAATAATAATCGAAGAAGGTAAATAAAAACTATTGTTTTTTACGTTGAAGAAAAAAAACTATCTGGCGATTATCGTTGATCGGTTCAATAGTCTATTTAATTTCACTTATTTTATTTAATTTATTTTATTTCATTTATTTTATTTCATTTCTTTAATTTCATTTATTTTATTTCATTTATTTAATTTCATTTATTTTATTTCATTTATTTAATTTCATTTATTTGATTACATTTATTTAATTTAATTTATTTAATTTCATTTATTTTATTTCATTTATTTAATTTCATTTATTTAATTTCATTTATTTTATTTCATTTATTTACTTTCATTTATTTTATTTCATTTATTTTATTTCATTTATTTAATTTCATTTCATTTATTTTATTTCATTTATTTAATTTCATTTATTTTATTTTATTTATTTAATTTCATTTATTTTATTTCATTTATTCTATTTCATCAAGCTCATGGAGGAATTCAGAAAGAATAATATAAGTGATCCCGGTGAATACATACACTGCTCTAATAATCACGTTTTCGTTTAGAAACGTATACTTAACAGGTGGACGGTGGCTGTTGTAGACATCATCCGTAGCTTTGCATAGCGGATCAATAAGAAAGAATATCGTAAAAATGAAACGTAATTTGAAATTTGGGTGAATGTGCGCTTATTGAACCGTGCTATTTGTAAATAGTATTTTCAAGTTAAATGAAAGTTTTACAATATTTTTTTTTATTTCATTAAATTTTATCTAAAAGTACAGAATAGTTAAACAAAAACACGCTCCTCTCCCCATGTTAAGAATGTATTTCGAAATAATAACGTTTTTTTTTAATTTCAGCACGGTTCAATAAGTGAACAAGTACCGAAATTTGAAATTAGAACAACCCGGTCCGTATGTTGCCAGATGCGTTAAAAAGAAAAAAAAATCAAATAAATTCCGATAGAAATCTGTAAATGGTTAAGGATTTAATGTGAGCAATTGTTTGCTGTCTGTTTTAAACTTATTAGTAAATAAATTGACTTATACTTTGGTTAAGTTTATGGGAAGTGAAGTAAATATCACGATATTTATAGTTAACATATATCGCGTTCGTGTTTTTGCAAGCGAACTTCTACATCTTAGTGCAAATTGATATGTGTGTGCGAGCTCTGCTATTCCGAAAAGAAATTATGAGCAAGTGAGAGTTTCGTTCTGTTCTGCCAATCCATTAAAACATTAAGAACAAGTGGGGGTTTATTAAATAAAATTGTAAACGTACTACCTTATTTATTAAATATTAATAGCAAGAAAGTCACAAAATAAATCACCCACATGCCAAAAATGTTAATCAATTATATAAATCTCACATGCCTGTTCAAATGTATGTATATATGTATGTGTGTATTTCTGGCTAAAACTTTTCTCAGCGGAATAGGCCTGGGTCGAAAACGACAGTAGTTATAGTGACAGCGTTATAGTTTTAAGGTTGCACGTTCGCGCCGACAAATCGGACATTTCTTTTTCGATTTTGTAAGTTTAAACATTTAAACAGGGCTATTTATGCCACTTTCTCGTTCGTTTGTTCTCTATTTTCCATTAAAAAACAGTGTATCACGTTCGCTGTTTTTTACTGTTGTTTTTCCGATATTTAAAAAAAGTTTAAACATTTCAACAGGGTTATTGATCCATTTTTCGTTCTTTATTTTCAATAACTTTCGATGATTTTTTGTTGTCTTTTGGTTGTCAGATTAAGAAATATATTTTTACATTTAAACAGCGTAATTGCGTTCGCTATTCTTTATTATCCATTTTCTTGTTGCTTTGATTAACCTTCCACACACCTCACCACACCGGGGAAAGCCCAGATACCCCTGCTAGTCTATTGTATAAATCTAACCTGTATGTTTATAGGTATGTATGCATGTTTATATGTATGTAGGTATGTCTGCTGAAAACTTTTCTCAGCTGAAACAGACTGGATCGAAACCGTTACCGTCTGAAATAGCGATATTTCGGTCGGATAATATGTGAAAATTAGAAAAAAATCGGTCAATTATTTCCTATAGAAATAAAGGTTGCAATGACGGAGGATAGCAAAAGTTCGTTCCATTCATGACAAGTTAACCAAACAAGCTTGCGCGAAAAACGTTCTTTCCGATTTATAAAGAACGTTTTGATATTTAAACATTTTTAGTTCACTTATACTTTATTTTCGCTTGTATTATTGTTTTAAGTTTATCCCCCCACACACACCTCACCACACTAGGGAAACGCCGCGTACTCCCGCTAGTCTATAAATAAATGTAAGCGGTTATTTCAGTTACAAAAGAAGAGTGGATAAGACTTTGCTACTATTTCAATGGGATAATGTATTTTAGTGAGTAAGTCCATGGGATTAAAAAATAAGAATTATGAAACTCCGGCAAAATGCAGTAATTGTAGACATATTACTCGCTTTAGTAATAACTGCAAATATTTTTGAATCTTTGAGAAAAGGATTGTTTTTTTTTGTTTGTAGTTTTTTTTTGTATTATTTTGATTAATCGGACTATATTTCTCATCTTGAGTGTCATATTCACAACGCTTCGTTTCATGTAACCTCCGATTTTCTTTACGTGTGTCTTGTCGAACTTTTTAAAACTACAAGTACACTAACCACTGCGTGACGTAAGTTAGTTATTAGAATACTTGGAAATATCAATTTTAAAGGTGATTTTCTCCACTAGATTGAAGGATCAATTCTCAGTGTGCACGGCCTAAATATACAGCTGCAAATTACTTAGGAATTATATTCGTCATGGCTGGCAGAACCCGAGCATGCTAAACAAAGGTAATAAAGTGTTCAATTCATAATTCAACTCAATTCCCTGAGCTCGACAGAAACATTCCTAAGTTCGACAAGACACACATGAAGAAGTTAGAATGTTACACCGACCGAAACGTTGTGCAAATGCCACTCAAGGTGAGAACAGTCATCCAACGCATCCAAATACTACGAATAACTTTAAACGGTTAACTTAAAAAGTGTGCATAGAAGTGTTTACTTGCCCAATTATGTAAAATGTTCCAGAGGAAAGTAGTTTCCATTTTATTAATCTACAACTGAACGATCGGAGTTCGAGTAAGTGACTGTATAATGAACAACAATATTGTTGAATCAGTAGCTTTGCATTATGAATAAATGTTATAAAGCTCCTTATATATATATATATATATATATATATATATATATATATATATATATATATATACGAAGAAATAGACAGATGATGCTATTTTAGACAGAGATATGTAAAAAGCTGGATCATACCCTTATAATACAAGTTTTTAATTTTTTGCCTCATGAAAGTCTACATCGTTTGAAGAAAGTTATTTTTTGGAAAAAATGGGCGTTAATGGCACGATAGCGGTCGGCGATTGAATGAGCAGACAACAGACACAGACAAAACATGATGTCAGAAAGAAGAGCGTGCAATCGTGACTGCGTCGTTCCCTTCAAAATAAGAAGAGGCCCCACAAATTGCGGAAGTTCTTTGTAAAAAATATAATATCATAGCGTGATAGCAATCTGAGAGAAAGAATGAAAGAGATAGAGACCTGGCGAAAAAAGGAAACGTGTTTCAAAGTCACACACACACACACACACAACACACACTCACACACACACACACACACACACACTCACACACACACACACTCTACGCATTTCTTTTATAGTATGTGTATAGGTTTATATATTTATGTGTATATGATTTTTTTTAAATAATAAACTGATCATTACTAATTTGAATACACATATTTATGAGGACTATATTTATATTTTTTAATTAGGCGTAGGCAAAATAAATGTGAGAATTAAACGCTTTCGGCAATGTTTAGACAATGCAGTATTTATGAAAATATTCAAATACATATACAATATAAATTAAATCATGTTCATCACGTAAAAATATTTTTAAAAAAACTTATGAGACGTTATGCGGACAGAACTAAACATTTGGAATTTAAAATTATCATTAAAGTGAATCGACATAGCAATCTTGCATGAGTGTCATTCTTGATTAAAAACTGCTTCAATATATGTAACGAAATTAAATCTTAGTTGAAGTTAATTTCGTTACATATATTGAAGCAGTGTTTAATCAAGAATGACATATATTGAACATCTTAGTTGAAGTAGCAATATATGTTAGGTTCACAGAAAATGTTTGTATTATAAAATATGTGAATTTATCTTTAAAAATTGGTGACATTTATAATTAAAATATTGCCGCCGCGGCTCGGGTGTGTATGGCGGGATCTATTTAAAAGTCAGATTCTCACAAATTCTTCTCATTAGGTTCTATTTAACTAATATCATCCTGAATGTGTTTTTTTTTAATATAAATCTATTCTATGTCGTTTATAATCGTAGATATGAGACTGCATGTATTTCAAAAAGGAAATAATCTACGCTGGTTAAATCGCACGGACAGTGCGATGAGTTGAAAATTATATTTCGAAAAATGAGTCGTTAATACTGTGTAAACAGATTAGATTAGAGCAATTAGAGAACGCTACTTCGGTTTCAGTACTTTCATTATGAATTGCAAAAAAATACAAAATAATAACATGTTGCTGCCAGTTTTGCACGTAAAGAAAATCGAGTTATCAAGTTAAAGTTCGCCCCCCAATATATATATATATATATATATATATATATATATATATATATATATATATATATATATATATATATATATATATATATATTGCTGGTAGTATTATTTAAACAAAACCAAAATGTGTCAACCAAAGAGTGCTCAATGTATATGCAGAGCAATATATATTTTTTTTAATTTTTCAATTTTTAATCGTTTTTTTCCATAAATAACCATCTCATAGATATTTTATTTACTGCTTATCCATCGTTAATCTATCATCTCATACTTTTATTTAGTTTTAAACGTTTAATCACCAGTTTTAAATGTATATTATTAATTTTAAAAATAACTAGTATAATGAATAAAGATTGGATTAATAATCTCAACTGATGAATGTATATAATGTACAGGATAGAAATGAATATGGTGAAAAAAAGGCATAACTATAAAATCATATTGGGAGATCCCACATCAGTTTGTATATTGTGATAACCTATCTTATCTAGTTACCCCTTTCTTTACCTTGGAAATGGTATTATCCCATTTATTGGTTTTAATTATAAAAATAGGTAATGTTTTTGGCGGATACTCTCGTGGATATTCTTGGCTTGATGAGGTGATTTTCCCTGGCAGGGTTGTCACTGAAACATTTCTGCATATGTGTAGCCATTAGTTATCACATACAACATATATATATATATATATATATTAATATATATATATATATACATACACATATGTATATATATACATACATATGCATATATATGTATATATACATTTATATATATATATATATATATATAGATATATATATATATATATATACACACACACACATATGAATATATCTATACATGTGGGGATTGTCACTTCTTGACAGAAGAAGACCATCTTTCCCTTGCTTTATTCTTGATTACCCATTGATTTTCATGTATTTTTGAAATCTTTTTTTTTAATTCTATACACATATATACACTTATACACACACACATATATACAGTTGGAGATGTGATCAAGATGCATCAATTCCTATTTTCTGTGGGAGCGAAGGTGGCTCTTCAGACCATCCCTGCTCTTACACTGTTGCACACTTAAGCTGAGCTTGAGGGATGCCAACTTGTGCTGCTCTTCTGTGGATGCTCATATAATGCTTCAGGCATCCACACGATTTACAAACCACAGAGCAAACAGAACATATGTGCCCTGCAATGTTATCCCCATCAAAGAAAGATTGATCCCCATGTGAACGCTTGTGGCTAGCTAGGCCAGCCCCGGATATATATACACACACACACACACACACACACACACACACGCAGACACAGAAACACACACACACACACATATATATATACATACATACATATGCATATATATATATTTGTGTGTAATTTAACATAAATTATATTATCGGGATTCTTATGAATTGCATTATTATTGCTGGGTTAAGAAAAAGTAATAGTAATAATATTGCAACTTGGGAGACGACTGCATCTGAAATGCGATAAATGATTAGCAGAATAATGTGAAAATAACAAGAAAACTATTGTAAAGAGTAAGTTTAATGCAACAAAATAATTAAACCAACAAAAGGAAGCAATACCAAGATAATCGAAGGCATCGGATTAAGAAATATAAATCAATGAAAAAAGTAAAGTAAAGGAAAATGTAATACATTAATACGCCAAAATCTAATGAAATAGAACTAACGAAATACAGGTGATGGCTAGAAAAGAGAACCATAAAAATGATTATAAAAATCCAAGAATATAAAATAAAAATAAAAATAATTGTATTGAATTGGAGAGAATAAAGTATTGAAAAAGAATAAGATGCGTCAAAACGAAACTTATCATGGAAAGGGCATGAACTACTTCCGGTGAAAATGATAAAACAAATGATGAATGAAGTCTCAAATATGAAATATAATTCAAAAGATGGTAATACTTCGAATCACGTTTCGCTTAAACCTTAATTACAACAATTCACGATAATTACGTTTTGTAATAAATATTCAAACCACATCCTAAATATGACTAAATATAATATTGTTACAGTGGTAGTTATAAAATTGCGTCTCTAGTATCAGTTTTCAAAATTTTAATGAATGTATGCCTTCTCTGACCAACGCTACGCAAACTATTAAAAATCGGTAATCAATCTACTGATAGTTTCCAACGTCGATAATGCTAAACCCCTTTCTGTAAAATAATTTGTTTTTTGGCAATCACGTCTTAACGTAGATATCGTAATTATGTTCTGTGGAGCATACGTTATACACTGGATAAGAAAAATAAAGATTAGGCAGAAACGCTACATATACTAACAGATTTTAACATGGTATGTCAGAAGGCTCTTAGAAAGACAATTAATCGGCACGATCCATTAAGATAAATATTTAATATAATAAGAGTATTCGCAGTTAAATGAATAATCGAAGTCTTTTTTAATAGTCGGAAATAAAACAATATTAGATAATTTTAAGCTCACTTATTGGAACTTTATTTCGTTTATTTTCAATTAATCAATTCATGGTGCATTCTCGTATGATATTGGATAGATTTGCTACTGATAGCATTAATTATCCGCAACATGAAAACGAACACTCAGTCATATCTTAGCCAATGTTATAATTGTTTGAACATAATCTCCTACTTGTGATGACATAAAATGGTTATATAAAATACTACTAAACAAAGTTCATCTCCTGACAAATTCTAAGAAATACTAAAAAGCACATTAGATGATAGTATCCGAAAAATATAAAACCCTTATATTTCCACATAACTTTTACCGGCAACATTACTGATATGAATACAAAGAACATATACGCCATACACACTTTGACGCACTTGTTTTCATTACATCAACCAAGGTTAACAACGTTCGGCCTGGTCAGAAATAAATAAATGCCCATTTAAAAAATACACGGTACTGGAGATGTTTTATGATTATGTCTGCACTGTGCTAATTGTCCTTAAGTTCTCATTGTCCTTGGCATTTAGCAGTGCCGATTCGGGAGAGATATACCTGGTGATTGCGCAGCTCTTCTTTGTCTATTATACGTAAATTATCTCTTTTATAGGGTATCCATTGCATGTGGAGACTGAACAGAGTCAACTTACATCGGAAAAAATATTGATTGTGGCAAAATAGATATGATTTCTTGACTTTAGAAGTGTTATAACTACTATGAGTAAATCCAACGTTCAGAAAACAATATTTCGCCCATAGATTAATATAATGTAATCTGACTAATAATACTTCTTAGGATAATATTTAAAAATCTTCTTACCTAAAGATATCTACACTGTTTTATTGTATTCCCGCTTTTGTTTTGTCTGCATTTTTGTTTAATCGTGGCAAATTTATCCACTGAACGCGAGAAGGAGAAAAAGTACACTAAGATTTACTTTAAGGCAACGAAGGTTTTAATAGTAAAAGTTATTCTCTTGAAACATTCTATTTTAATTTCTTTTAAATTTCACCTATTTCCTTGGTAGGGGTAACATGCTGAACTTATATAATAAAACATCTCACGGAAAGTTTTCCTGACTTCAGCTGCCTTTGATAATCTAATTGCTAATTGTGTAAATTCCTTCCTGTCTGTGTAGTTATAAACATAGGTTCTTCCAATCTTATAATCTCTAAATATAACGCTATTTTCAACTTGAGCGTCTACTTTTTGTATAATTTGACGTTTTTCGTATAAAGTCAGTGTCACTTGTTTTCTTTTAGAGTTGCAAGCAATTGTGATGGGTTGTTTTAGACTATTTTAAATATAGCAATCTGAAAAAAAAATACAGTTAGTCTAAATTAATAATCAATAGCTAATCTAAATTAATTACCTAGTACTAATATTAACATTTCTGTGAAATATCTGGCTAAACCATTTAACCAGTTTTACTGCAACTCCGCATAAAATATGGTCATACAATTTCGATTACGAGACAGTTCAAGTTTAGAGAAAGTCCAGGTTTAGAAGAAGTCCAAATCCAACCTTAGAGGGAATTCAAAATAAAGGATGTTTACTGTATATATATATATATATATATATATATATATATATATATGTGTGTGTGTATATATATATATATATATATATAATACCCATTCAAATAGACTTTTTCATGATAAAGCTAGAACCCAGAATTAGATGCAATCGAGCAATTGCCTCGAAAACGGACAACACCAGACACAAAGTGGGGTTCGATGTACTGCATCTCATCAGTGACGTGCTCCGACATATGCACGAACCCAGGTCGTCGCACACATGAAGTGTTTAATACTGACGAGCTAACCGTATGGGTCACGGCGCAATCTATTGGCAAGCTTTTATATAGTTCTAGATTCTACTATGTGACAAGTCACGCGTCCTATACAACTAAGATAGTTACTGCTGGTATGCAGGCGTTAGTTTATAGAACGCGTGACTTGCCACATAGTAGAAAGTCGAACTATATAAAATATAAAAATTAAACTCGTGACTTGTCAATAGATTGCGCCGTGGCCCAGACAATTAGGTCGTCAGTATTAAACACTTCATGTGTGCGACGACATGGGTTCGCGCATATGTCGGAGCACGTCACTGATGAGATGCAGTACATCGAAACCCACTTTGAGTCTGGCGTTGTCCGTTGTCGATGCAATTTTTCGATTGCATCTAATTCTGGGTTCTAGCTTTATCATGAAAAAGTCTATTTGAACGAGTATATATATATATATATATATATTTATATATATATATATATATATATATATATATATATATATATATATATATATATATATATATATATATAGGTTGGATTTCCTCTCATTTGGACTTCTTCTAAACCTGGATTTGTCTCGTCATTGAAATTGGATTAGCATATTTGGTGCGGATTTGCAGTAAAACTGTTTACGTGGTTTAGTCAGATATTGCACAGAAACGTATTTATTGGTACTATGTAATTTATGTAGATTAGCTATTGATTATTAATTTACACTAAGTGTATTGTTTTAGATTCTTATATCCAAAATAGTCTAAAACAATCCATCACAATGACTTGCAACTCTACAAGAAAACAAGTGACAGTGACTTTACTCGAAAAACGTCAAATTATGGAAAAATTAGATGCTCAAGTTGAAAATAGGGTTATATTGAGAGATTATAAGATTGGATGCAATACACTGTTTTACATCAAAAAGTAACAGGAGGAAATATTGAAGGGTGCTCCTTTCTCTTCAAATAAAATACATGTCAAAAGAAGGACTCTTCGCAGACCAACGCAATTTACTCGTATGGTAGAAGTTTTGAACATTTTTTTTGGGGGGGGGGATTTTACATTACGTCACCCTCTACATTTTCGTTACAATGAACACATTTATAGCCTATACTAATTCAAATTTTGTGCAGACAAGTGCTTTTAGAGATGTATTCTAGATGTGTTCTTCACTGTAATTCGATGCCTACCAGATTTGTACTCGCGTGCGATACAAAAATCCACTATTTTCTTATCAACACTGTCACCAACCATATTAATTGCGGGTGGGTATGCTGCCTACTATTGGCACGATTATATTTGGGTGGGGGGGTCGTTTATCTACCACCTTCTACTAAAAAAGAGTACTCTGCTCCGATATACGTTTTTTTACATCATGATGTTAGGGGTGTCTATTCCAAGGGTGGATTAGTGGTGTCTATTCCGAAGACCGTTCTTAGGATGGCGAATTTCTATCAATCTACACAGTTCATATACAGTGAGAGCCCTTTAATTAAAAAGAACCGTAGTTTACTTTTTTGCGAGGGGGCGAGGCTTCGACCGACGGCTTAACGGGTCTAGCTAGTATATATATATATATATATATATATATATATATATATATATATATATATATATATATATATGTATATATATATATATTTGTTTATTGTTATATAAACATGCTCACATCCCGCTGCTACAAACATACAATTGTTTCAATCAAACAACAGATACCATCAGGCAGCGACTTGACTATTCAAATGTTCAATGAATACTCGATTTTAAATGATTATTCATTGAACATTTGAATAGTCAAGTCGCTGCCTGATGATATCTGTTGTTTGATTGAAACAAGTGGCTGTTTGTAGCAGCGGGATGTGAGCATGTTTATATAACAATAAACAAGTATTATCAGCTCTTTTTTATTGAGCACTATCTAACAACCTCGTTGAATTCACTAGTCCATTACTTTTGAATATAAAAAACCCGAGTATATATATATATATATATATATATATATATATCATCTGTTTAAAATATTACCGCCATACAAATGAAATAAACACAATATACAACAATAACGGACACTCAACACGATAAACTAACGAGTTGAGAAAATAATTAATATCGATTTTTTTTTTCATTTCGTTAATATTTCTATATTTTAGAAAAATCCAGTTGAAATGAATAATTTTGTTTCGCAATTTAAATTTAAGGAATAACACATGATAATATGATGTCGCCCAAATAAAAATAATTATATCAAATACATTATTGTTATTATGCAATCTATATTTATTAGATGTAATATTTATAGAAGAATATTAAAGTTGCCATGAGATAAATATATAACATTTAAAGTACATATTTAAATAAACATTAATAATAAATAAAAATCCGGAATTATTATTATTATTATTTAATAGTTGATGCAATTGGTTACAAATATTTAATTCAAACATTCACGAAACCTTACATATGTAAGCATACAACTATTATATGAGGTTTTTAT
Organism: Euprymna scolopes; assembly: GCF_053919585.1. Classification (NCBI taxonomy): domain Eukaryota; kingdom Metazoa; phylum Mollusca; class Cephalopoda; order Sepiida; family Sepiolidae; genus Euprymna; species Euprymna scolopes. Next base: position 113,958,802 of record NC_136492.1, on the reverse strand, counting down.
CAATACGCAATACGTGGCGAAATATAATAAAACACTCATACCGACCGATATTTGTCACGTGATATACATACATGAACCCACACACACGAACATATATATGTTAAAAGTATGACTAGATATGTCTTGAGGAATACCAGCATCGAAGTAATATGTTTGAAAAAAGAGTTCATCGTCAATGAAGTGGTCAAACAACTTTTGGTGTGTTCCTGTTATTCCGAATACACCATGAAAACACACACATGCTCAATTTGCAATGATATACACCATGCACTGCGGGGAAGGGATGGCGAAAATTATAGAATTAACTAAGGGCGTTTACTTGTGGTCTCTAAAAATACATGATCAGATAGGAATGTCCACAAGGAATCGCCTATTGTATGCAGACCCTTCAGAACGCATGTTGGGCTTCAGCTTGAAGCGCTTAATATGACCTTGCAAGTTCATTTCTCGTATGCAGGCCTATTATTGACCATCAAGAAAGCATCATCTCCGAATAGCTAAAGAGCATTTATATCTTTATTCATTATTATTTAAGCATTTTCGCCCCTATAGATATATAAAGTTGTCTATATAACATCTTCATTGAGGTTCATTCTGGGGTTCTTCTCTAATTACCCATCTATAATGTAGAGATGATTAGCCCGTCCTTACTTACAGATGTTGTGTTTCTCATTTAATATTTCTTCTCTGTGAGTTCCAGCTAAGAGATTGCCGGAGGTAATTCCATCCCATACATTTTTCATGTGTCGTTCTAGTTGTACACGGTTGCTTTTCAAAACCCGCTAAAAATTAATACCCCCTTCTCTCAGATTACTCTTCATGAATAATTGCCCCATTACTAACCAGGAGAACATTATGAGTATATATACAATATATTTTACTCTAAACGCCGATCATGTTTATGCTTGTGGCTAACAGGGATTGTTTATACGCAATGCCTAACCCATTACCACCGGGAACGTTTACGACCAGTGGGCAATGTTGATAAACACCGTACATAACTGCAATCAAATATGATGTCGTAACGTATGGAACTTTCCATGTACTTAAGCAATAACTACTCTGACCTATTTCAAAATTAAAGACGCCTAATTTTTTTGCTAAATAATGACTCATCATATTCTTGCAAAGATTACGGATTTTCTAAGGCGGCAAATGATTATATTTTTATTTACTGAGAATTTCCGCAATGATTTAAGTATTCCGGCAATAACTATGTTATTTTTTTTCTGTTGTCAGTAAGACCACATTCTTAATGTTGATTTACTTTATTTTTTAAGTTAATTTTATTGATTCTGTAAGAATTGTTGGCAATTAAACATTAACAGATAACCAATAATAAAGCGTATAATGGAGAGCCTACCATATGCTACAGGTTTTGGTATACTACTGATAACTGTATTGAATAAATATACTACGATAAAAGTGTGTTAATAAAGGACTTGAATTAAGAATGTGTTCAAGTTATTCAAATTTCTTAAAAGTTGCAGAAAAGTTTCATAAAAAAAACTAATTATGTTCGAGATGAGTATGCCTTATACTTAACCGTTCTAATTGAAAGTAACTATAAAGGCATAATAAATTCAGTAGTAATATACTACGTATAATTACTGATGTTGACTTATTTTATGACTGTAAGAGTAACATATTACCATGAGTTATGTGTTTAACGAAAGAACAAGTGTAGCTAAATAAAGTTTTCCGAATATAACGCATGCAGGAGAATATACATTCAGTGGGTATCCCAAAATTCCTGGTGAGTTTCAATTTTTATTTACGTCTAT
>NC_136492.1:113934518-113954518 GCF_053919585.1 Euprymna scolopes | reverse complement strand
AGTGCGATGCTGGTTATGTTTGGCGAACATCCTTGCATCTTTTGACTGGTATAAACCAGCATGTTCCATCGAAGATCAGACAAGGGAAGATGGGATCTGGTAGTATCCTTTCTTTTGCAGCCTTGGACTCTGCTATCGGCCAGGATTTGGTTGACAACCCGTGCTGTGCCGATATATATATAAAATAGAGTAGTTCCAGGTGCTACATAGAGCGGACTCCAGAAACCATTTAATGATTTTGGAGTCTGTCTCTATTGCGGCGCGGCAAAAGGAAACAGTAAACGCATTGTTTCTCTTTGAGGAACTTTGAATCTTTTCTCCCGTTTTCCCCCCTCGTAGTGCCAATATTTTAATCGTTTTTAAACTTTAATAAACTTATACCACGATCAGCCGGTCACTGAGGTGTGACCGACAGACGTGTTACAGTAAATGTCTTAAAGCGGTCTCATGAAGACATGAAGATGGGCCAGTCATTAGGGTCTGAGTAACAAGAAGAAAATCATACCTGAGATGTTGGATTTGGGTGTGGCTCCTTTCTTTTCTCAAGATGATCTCTTCACCCTGGTGGCATTCTGGTGGGAATCTTCATCTCTTTGTCCTCAGGGCCGCCTTTCGACTTCAGACATTTATGAAGGCATTCATGGCAGACAAGAAAAATGACACGCGACACAATTGTAATATACAAAGGTATAACTAACTATTTTATTTTACATTAGAGATACAATATATATTACAAAAAAAAACAATTTACAATTAATTTTTACAATAGGCTTTTCAAAGCTAACTAACCTACCCTAACTAGTGTTGAGGGAGGGGGTGGCCCCCCTCATTTACGGAGAGACAGACTATGCGTCCTCACATCATGGTGGTCGTGCAGGAAAGAGACAGAAAGATAGCAAGGGGATTATGGGAAGGGGTTTCTTTGTATCTCTACGCTCATGGACAATTTACCACCCGTCCATGCTGCAGAGTGTGTTAGAAACAGTGGCACAAGGAAATAGTGCCACATCCCTCCCTATGCTATCCGAAATTTATGAGTATTCATAAATTTCAGAAGTCCCTAATTTTCCGTGAATGGTGCGTCAACCGGCCGTCAGCAATCAATGTCTCCATGCTCTACGTTCCATCAGGAACTCAGTGAAGCAAGTTATTTTTTTCCACCAGGCTCCTGGTAGACTGGTATACTGCTTCAAATACCAGAGAGGGTAATCATCCTCGCCCTCCATCGAGGCAATGACCTCATGATTTCAGTTACTGGATTTACACTTTCTTAAGCAACCATTATAATATTTTTTAACAAAGCCGGATTTTACGTGAGTTCATCACGCCGACCTATACGTATTTGACTAAGCCGGATTGTACGTGAGTTTATCACGCCGACCTATACGTATTTGACTAAGCCGGATTCTACGTGAGTTTATCACGCCGACCTATACGTATTTCACTAAGCCGGATTCTACGTGAGTCTATCACGCCGACCTATACGTATTTCACTAAGCCGGATTGTACGTGAGTTTATCACGCCGACCTATACGTATTTCACTAAGCCGGATTCTACGTGAGTTTATCACGCCGACCTATACGTATTTGACTAAGCCGGATTCTACGTGAGTTTATCACGCCGACCTATACGTATTTCACTAAGCCGGATTCTACGTGAGTTTATCACGCCGACTTATACGTATTTCACTAAGCCGGATTCTACGTGAGTTTATCACGCCGACCTATACGTATTTCACTAAGCCGGATTCTACGTGAGTTTATCACGCCGACCTATACGTTTTTTAATTTAGTCTGCATAACATTATTTTCGTAACTGGATTTACGCTCCCTTCAGCAACCAGTATAATGTATTTTAACCAAGTCGGAGTTACGTGACCTCATCACGCCGACCTATATGTATTCCAAGTAATTACTTCAGTTACTGGACTTACGCTCTCTTCAGCAACCAGTATAATGTATTTTAGATAAGTCGGGGTTACGTGACCTCATCACGCCGACCTATATGGATTTAGTAAAACCTTGGTCTTCAGAGGTTCTAATCCAATTAATTCTGTTAGAGCAAGGAGTCTGCCGCCGAGCGACCAATAAAAACTATCCACCACGGAATATTTATTAATTATATAAAGAATTAATTAAGAAGGGCACTCAGCCTTCATGAGTTAGAATACTCAATTAGGGGGAAAAAAATTCCAAAAATAAACAATTCAGAAACCTGGTATACATTAAATCAATGAAATAGGGTGTTAACAATTTTTTTTTTTCTTAAAAAGAAAACACTTTTAAAAAAATCATTTCAGAGCACCTCGGTCACAATTAGAATTTGTTTACACAATGCAAACGCATTTCAGTTATTACATTCATAATTAACTTTTTCCCAAATTTCAGGGTACATTTAAAAAGTATGCGTATTTTTTCAAAACTTGATTTACAAAAGATCATTAAAATTTAATTCCAAAATTTAAAAATTATTTCAAGTATTTTGGTTCATCGTTAAAATCAATTTATGTTAATTAACTTCTTTCCAAAGTAATTCATTTATTATTATAAAAACCAATCTTCTCAAAAGGTCATAAACTTCGAATAGACCCATTTTTCGTAATACAATTCAAAAATTATTCCAAACATTTGGTTCATTATTAAAATTAATCTTCCGAAAAGATCATAGACAATTCATTTTGAATCAATTCACCCTTCACAATGAGATTCAGAAACATCCCAAATTTTTTCATTTCGTAATTATTATTTTTAAAATTCAGTGTACATTTAAAGTTATTTAATTGATTCTTAAAAATCATTTCTTCTTATAGGTCATTATCAAGGTCATTTCGAATTCAGAAACATTTCACGTTAATTAACTTTATTTTCCAAAGTAATTATTTTATCATTTAAAAGCAATTCTTTTCCTAAACTCACTCACAAGGATTATTTCGAATTAATAAACTCCCGCCACACCTGGGAGTCACATTAGTTAACGACCAGTTCTGTATAGTTAACAGCTCGAAAAAATTAAAGTTTCAATTAAAGAGAGATCTTTCTAGACTGAGGAAATCTTTTTTTTTCTTAATAATTAATTCAATTTTACGTATATACTCCTCAGTCAATATTTCAGGGACCCCTATCATACGGTCCAATTTCAAATAAACCTTAAATTAAAGAATTTGCTCGAATAATTCTTCCTTAAAATCATCTAGAGTTCAGGAAAATCTCTTTCGTTAGTCAAACAATATTTCCTTAGAAATTATTAAAAATTCAGAGAATATTCGAAATGTAATAGCGTAATTTTTTCTTTAAGAACAACTATGAACATTTCAGAGAACTCTTAAAAAATTAACGTAATCATGTAACAGTTGGCTTTTCCAAACACTCGAAGACTTCAAAAAAGTACTTTAAGTGCTGTTTGAATAATCGTCTCAGTTTTTATTTTTAATAAAAACCAATTGAAGACATCATTTAATGTAATTTAACGAAGCATAAATAATTTTGTTCTTTAAACTTGGTAGAAAAATTTAAAAAACTCCAAGTTAATTCGTTATTATATGCCCTCCTGCAATCAGCCATGGGGGTTTAGCTATACAATCATTAAAACGCAAGAGTAGAGAAAGAGAATGAGGGGAAAAAGAAGGGGATAGAGGCAGAGCGATGCCATTACACACCCCACCACCCTCATAAACAAAAAAAAAATCTTCGACGATTTTAAAAGTCACTCTCTCGTCCTCACAGGTAAGGGAATGAGAGAGAGATAGAGAGAAGAAGAGAGAGAGAGAGAGGCAGATAGCATTGTTCTACCATCCATTCCTCAACACCCTCGCAAACACCATGACGAGGTCATCTTCGCTTATCTTTCCAATGTGCGGCCATTGTTTTAAAAAATGAGTGACAGGTAGACATTAAACATTTCTACGAGTTTAAAACAAATAACTAAATAGAAAAACAATCTTATTTTGAACAATTTTGTAAAATACATTCTAACACAAAACTTTCATATTATCTAACCCCCATTTTTTTTTACCAGTAACATTTTTTTTTCTTTTTAAACAGACAAACATCAATAAAAGAAACATTATCAATTCAAAAAAAATGTCCCCTTATGTTTCAGCTTTAATGAACATGAAAAATAAACACATCAACTGTTCATGGAATAAAATGTAATGTAAAAGTTCTATTTTTTCAAATCTGAATCTAACACTTGCAAAGTCAAAAGAATGTTTTTAAAAAGTCCTATATTTTTATAAACCTGAAATAAAGATCAGATAAAAAATGTTAGGTATCCTTTATTTTCTTTCCTTTTTTTTTTAAATTTATTTTTCGAGCTTCGTGTTTGAAGGATTTTTTTCTTTTTTTTTTTCATGTAATAACAAGATGCATAGATATACACACATATCGATATATATCCGGAGAGAGACAGAAAGAGAGAAAGCGTGAGAGAGAAAGAGACATTGCATATTCTAGAGACACTTTTTTCTCGTCTCTGTTTTTTTTTTTTTTGTGTGTGTGGGACACATTTCTTACTTTTTTTTTCGAAGGGTTACTTTCAATACTCTTTTTTTTTTAAATCGATCCCTTGTAAACTGTTTTTTTTTTGTAGGTGCAAGACAATTTTTTGTTCAGGTTCTGAATTTTCCTTTTTTTTTTTTTGAGTGCGTTTTTTTTTTTTTTTTTTTGTGCGCGTGTGTACTGGTCTGCCATTTTTTAAAAATTTTGCCAGAAATAATAGTTTTTTCCGTTTTTAAAGACCGTGGACCATTTTTTTTTTATTCGATTCGTCTAGTGGTCGTTATTTTTGGTTGTGCCGTGGGTTTAAGGGTCGAAATTATTTCCATGCTGGGAAACAATATGTTCTGGTCATAGTGCATCATTTATACTGCGACACAGATGCGACGAGATCCGTCTGGTAATTAACCAGGGTCAATCCTGCGTCTTAAGGCAACCATTTATACCACGATCAACCGGTCACTGGGGTGTGACCGACAGACGTGTTATAGTAAATGTCTTAAAGCGGTCTCATGAAGACATGAAGATGGGCCAGTCATTAGGGTCTGAGTAACAAGAAGAAAATCATACCTGAGATGTTGGTTTTGGGTGTGGCTCCTTTCCTTTCTCAAGATGATCTCTTCACCCTGGTGGCATTCTGGTGGGAATCTTCATTTCTTTGTCCTCAGGGCCGCCTTTCGACTTAAGACATTTATGAAGGAATTCATGGCAGACACAAGAAAAATGACACGCGACACAATTGTAATATACAAAGGTATAACTAACTATTTTATTTTACATTAGAGATACAATATATATTACAAAAAAAAACAATTTACAATTAATTTTTACAATAGGCTTTTCAAAGCTAACTAACCTACCCTAACTAGTGTTGAGGGAGGGGGTGGCCCCCCTCATTTACGGAGAGACAGACTATGCGTCCTCACATCATGGTGGTCGTGCAGGAAAGAGACAGAAAGATAGCAAGGGGATTATGGGAAGGGGTTTCTTTGTATCTCTACGCTCATGGACAATTTACCACCCGTCCATGCTGCAGAGTGTGTTAGAAACAGTGGCACAAGGAAATAGTGCCACAAACTTACTTTTAGTTGTCCCCGTACTTTTGGCACATTCAATAGTTCCCCATCACTCTTTAAAGTTTCGACATAATATTATTTAGCACGCTATCGATTTTCTCCTGATGAGATGATAGCCGAAAGAGCTCTTGAGAAACTTCCGCCTATTATATATATATATATATATATATATATATATATATATATATATATATATATATATATATATATATAATGTACATGACGCTCAGTGCGTGTCAAAATAGAATGAAAATAACTAGCAACCTGCTATTCTCAATTAATCCAAAGTAGTATTGGGGTTAACCTCTATTAAATGGCCATTTCTCTATAAGTCATCCGTTTCATTTCAGAACTGTGATTTTGGGTTTATTCACGAAGAAAAATATCGACTTTTCTTAATCAACTTTAAGAAATAAGAATTTATTTACACAGCACTACATTAAATACGAGTTACAAATCAAATATATTTTCAATAAAGGTTTTGCATTCATAATTGAATATTGATATACATGGGTGTTCGTGTTTTATAAGTACACACAATCACATACTAACAGAGAAAGCATACACACACTATACATATATGTATATATATATATATATGTGTGTGTGTGTGTGTGTGTGTGTGTGTGTGTGTGTGTGTGTGTGTGTAACACTATAGGCCGGTCAATAGCATGATCCACCCGCGTGTTACGTAAATGTCCTGGAAACGGAACCAAGCTGTGACAATATGACCCGGTCACGATATTTAAGAATGTGTCTCTTAAACGTCCTTTTGTTGGAGTTGAAGAGTTAATACATACCTTAAGATTTTGAGTGTGGCTGGCTCCTTCCTTCGCTCAGGATGCTGTTGTCCAGCTGAAATCTGCATGAGATTAGAGTTCCTTTGACCGCAATCGTCTTCGGACACCGTTTCGACCTTTTAGGCAGAACAAAACAACATGTAACACAATTGTAATATATATGAGTAATCTTAACTATTGTACTTATAAACATAAATACATTACATAAGTATATTACATAAATATATTACAATAATTTACAATGTTGTAAGAAAAGAATAAAAAACAACTCATATTCAAACATTTTTTTTAATTATTAGACTAAGCTAGCTATCTAGATAGTCTATATAAGTTCGAAGAGAGGGAATGCCCTCTACTCTTATTTACGCAGTGCCAAAAATGTCTCCGTTCCCCAGTGCTGCAGGGAACGAAAAGGATAGAATTCTGTTAACAATTCAGCGTGGCCCCCTTTAAATCTGTATCGTTTCGCGTGCGGCCAAATCACTTTCCGGTTATGGCGCTGGTGAAGGAACCACGACGACCAGTGTTACTAGTAAATATTAAAAGGTTCCTCTTTATCAAGGTGTATATAAAACTACTACTACTAATAATAATAACACTAATACTACTTATATTATTTCTCTTACTACTATTATTAATACTAATAATGCTTTCTGGGCGAACGCACGATCAAATCAACAGATATGGAAGGCGAAATTCTTAAATAAATAACTAAGAAGAATAAGAAACCGCTTAGAAATTACATTTTAATATGAGTGACCTAATAAAATATATAAGCAGATTGGCAGCACTACTAGTAAAATAATCGTTCCACTTTATTAGCGAATCATAGGAAATTGTGCGCACCTCAACCAAAAGACTAAGGAACATATGATCATTCATTATGCATTATACCTAAAGGATTGTGCTGATCAACATTATGTGAATAGAAAAGACGGATAAAAATGATGTATACGTATAGAAGCTGGTGTGAATTACACAAGAAAGTATTGGCTTACATACAGCAGACCGCAGAAAGTCAAATAATCACAGCAAGGAACACTTTAAAAAGGAGTAAGTCGAACAGAAAGTATATGGACAGATGCAAGAGAAAATACTAGAAATGGAGAAATGGTAATATAAACAGCTACACAGACGATTCCTAAATAGCAAAATAGATGAGACACACAAGAAGACTTAGACATGTTTACAAGAAAAATAACATAACCAAAGAAACGTATTCGCTAATAACAGCCGCACATGAAAACTATATCAAAACAACGATAAGCAAGACACAGGAGAACAACAAAAGCAGTGTCTATATACAAAGGTATACACGATAAATTACATATGCAGACTTGCTTGGTAGGAATATAAAAATAGACAATCTGAAATATGTAACGGAATACACCGAAAGTTATGAGAACAGCTGCATCTTGAAAATAGAGACAAATAATACATGAGTAATCCGGCATAGGTGCTTAGGAGGTGAAGACCATAAAATCCCATGGGGCATAAACGTACAAACAGTAAAAAGCAACCAAGCAAAGCGAGACATTTTGAAAAACATTTATGAGAAAAAAACAGTATTGCGATATCGAAAATTTCGTCGTTTCAACATAGCTAAGTGTAATTATCGAAGAAACGGAAAAGCGAAAAATATAAACTAAACTGGCGAAAGACTTGCATGCATTATTACGAAGGTCCGCATAACACAGATAATCTTAGGTAAATAAGGAAAATCGCGTAAATTAGTGAAAAAATGTATGTGAGAAATTTCTAATGATCGAGAAAGTTGAAAAAATACAGCTGATCGCAATAAAGGAAGCGACTGAAAAGTACAGGAAAATACTAATGCGAAGACAGATATATATAAGCTACAGGCGTCAGCCGGACGCGTGGAAACTGTTACTGAAATGGAAAAGAAAGACACAAAACTTAAACTGATGAATGACTTATTACACTCTCTGTAAATAGTGCTGGCATAACTGGTACCATACTCAAAAGTAAAGAAGGGTTGACTAGAAGGGAAAGAGTAAGAAGAGAGGGAACTTAGCAAACTTTATTGAATAAATTCGAAAAGAACAAGGATGTTACAGAGCTCATTGCAACACATATTCCAGTGATTAAAATTATCATTGCCCGCGAACAATTAATATGGTGTGTTTGTTTTAATAACGCAAATGAATTGAGAGACTTTGTCAACAAAAGCGGAGGGTACTGCAAATTTGGTGTCAGATTTTACAATTATCTTTTATCCTTCATATACAAAATTTTATTGAATTTCATAATTTATTAGTTTGTTAGCCTCACCAGTAAAATGAAGTTTTTTTTTATCCCGCATACGTCCCGATCAAAAATACCTGAAAGAGTGTCGATATTATTATATATTAATACCCCCCAATATTAGTCACGATAGAATATAAACTGAAAAACACATTCAATGTGTGCATAATATGTATCGCATCATCTATGGCTGACAGTAGTAAGAGAGTCAGGTAAAAATTTCGTTTCAATCAGCAAAATTTCGAGAATTGCATGTACGTAATTGCAAACATTTTCCCATACAAAATTTTGTTTGGAGACGGATATATTTTCCAGATCCATTAAAAAAAACTCATATGAAATTAAAGGACTTTGGTTTTGATTTACGTGTGTGTAGCCTTAGTTTCTGATTTTGTGTGCACTTTTATGTACTAGGCATAGTTCACATTGCCTCACATACGGATGGGAAGTACGAACTTATGTTACAGAACGACATATAAAACAATTATGGTTCCACAAGATGCACACATGTGTAAATACTTTCTCTTCTGATATTCATAACTAGGAGCAATTAGGTAAAAGGTGGTTGTTTATTTTTTTCTATCGAAAACCAAGGTTCGTTTCTTTCATCATAATCCCCCTGACCTCTGATCACTCCTCGACTGAAATAAATGGTTCTCATCTTGGGAAAGCTCCATGTCTTTACAAGCTTCTGGGACTGATTATCACTCCTTATTTCAAATAGAACGCGTGCAACAAATCGGTTGCCAAAATTGATAGTATTTCGATACTACAAGCTTTCCAGCATGTATCTCACTGTTGATGCATTTCTCTATATGTATGAGTCAAGTACGCTGTAAAATGGAATAGGCTTGCCACATGTTGCAGGTTGACAACCGGAATCTAGTAGGCGATGCCCTTTTCTTTTCTTTGGCACACCTTTTAAACAGAAGAGACTTATCTATCCTTACCTTGCTCTATCCTTAATTTTATGGCAAATGCTCGACTGAATTACAGCCTATAGTTCACCATTGCCAAATATTCACAAATAAAAATCAACAAGCATGCACGAGTTTTCCCACTCTTACTGTGCCTAAATCGAAAAGCCAATTACATGAATAAAGCTATTTTCCAGAACTGTCCCCCCCTTGTGAAACGCTTGTTAGTTATCCGCCTATCCGGTTGAATACAATATGGTTGCCTTCTAGTTCAAAAAAATAAAGTTTCTGATGAGCATTACCAGTAAATAAACAAATTCTTTCTTATATACAGCATTAACTATTACTGCACTATTACTTACATTCACCAAGCTTTATATTTGACTGCCCTTTGTGCCTTGATAAGTCATGAAATCTTAGTAAAAAATATAAGAAACCGTGGGAGCTAGGAAAAAAGGCGATGATGACGTCCACTCTGAGTCCAACATTGGAGATCTGCTCGACATCCTATGAATTCTGTCTCGCTTCATTTAAAAAAAACAAGAACCACATAGACATAGAAAACGTTATTATCCACTCTAATTTTAGGTAACAAAATAATATAGATCACACACTATATATATATATATATATATATATATATATATATATATATATCACACTATATATATATATATATATATATATATATATATATATATATATATACTACATAACGAATTACATAAAATACACCACCCAGAATAGGAGTAATATTACTAAAATAAAAATAAGTAAGTAACTAAATATATAACAAAAGTAATGCAATATTATACACATAACTTAAAAAAATATATGTAATTAGTAATAGCCAAACTTATACAAGAGTTAACACGGTTATTCCCCTTAGGTCAGCTCATCAAGTCGTATCCCTTTACCAAAGGACTTAATTCCAAATCTATGTCCCACCCACCCCTCTACAAGAACGCAGAAACACAAATAAATAAATTAATTAATTAATTAAATCTCCTCAATATAAAATATAAGTTATTCTAAAATAAATAAAGTAATTAGATATAAAAGAAATGAACAAAAAACAATATAATTATATTAAATTAAAATACTATCAAAGGTTCCAGGCTATTTTTTGCTGCGAGACTTTACTGTTTACAACAGCACGTTAAAACCAAAGTAAAATAAATATGTGACGATTAGATCCCTCTGGAAATATTATATAATACGGAATACCACCAGACCGACTTTCCCAGGTAATCACGGTACATATATAAATATAATGTGTATATGAACTACATGAATATGTACACATGTATTCATAAGTTGTATTAATAAAACTTTCTCACCTGCTTCAGCGTATGCCTTTCCGTTACGTCTGCATTGTATCGCCTTCTACACATTCATATATATATATATATATATATATATATATATATATATATATATATATATATATATATATATATATATGAGTTTTCTTTCGGTCGTAATTTTTTCTACGTATGTGTATAAATGTTTATTGACCACTTAAAAGGATTTCCTAAAATTAAATGTTGCTTCCATATATTTTACACACTAAAATTGTGGGTTTATCGCTAAAATCATGAGTTGTTTTACTGTTTATTCACGCCACCAATCTATAATTTTTTGCAGAATATATCAATGAAATTGTCACTGTAAAAATAGCCCATGATTCCATTTGTCTTTGATTCCTAGTTGGGTAAAGACACTATAGCAAAAGACGCCTTATATCATGTCTGAAAGTTACACAATGTTCAACAAGCAAAATCGAAGATACACCGCTGTAAAACACTTAATTTCTTCAAATCCAAGTTTTGACCAAGTACCGGCCAGAAAGATCTGTCTTCAGACTTACTTGAGCAAAACGTGGTGAGACGACAACAAATATGGAAAGCAGTAATTGCAGTAAATGCAGTCAAGAGATTCAGAGTTCCAATCCATCGCGGTTACCCCTTGACGAAGGCCAAAAGAATAGTTGGCCGAAACGTCGTGAAACAACTAATAAAAAAATAGATGAGGATAATAGTCGGCAATATTTAAAAATTATGAAATAACTAGCAAGGCGTTGCTCGCGACCGTATAAGGAATATTTTCTAACATACCTGTTATTCTCAGTATAGATAATTTTTTTGTCAATGTATCATTTGTCAACTTAAACAAAAGAATATTTTACTCATCCTAGGACGGGTATTTTATGTATGAGATAATTGTACATTCCCTAGAACAGGAATTTACAGCACATATATGGGGAAAAATCCCTTGCCTAGGACGGGTAATGTACAAACCATATTTTAAATAATTTACATAATTTTCTGTTCTGCGAACTGTTCTCTATGTCAGAGGTAAGTGTTTTTGTTTTTATATCAGAATGCTATAGTGAAGAAGAACCTTATTTCTCATTTAACACTCATACTTCCGGAATATATTACATGGTGTTTGGTTTTAATGACTTTTATGCATGTCACAGGTAGGATTTTCTTTGTTTTTTCATATGAGTACTATACTGCACAAGTACCTTATTTCTGGGATAGGATAATGTACAAGTATGTAATTCTTAAGATATAGATGAAACTACTCGATACTTTGAAATACTTTTCTGTTGTGCTAACTTTTCCGTGTGTCACAGGTGAGAGTTTGTTTGGGTTTATATCAAATTTCTATAGTAACAAAGCACCTTATATAAATTTCATACTACTCGAATATATTACATGGTTTTCGGTTTTGATTACTTTCATGTACGTCGCAAGTAAATTTTCTTTGTTTTTTATACGGATACTATACGGTACAAGAACCTTATTTGTTGGTTAGGATACTGCACAAGTACCTTATTTCTTGTGAAAGATGTTGTACAAGTACCTTTTTCTAATTTATAAATGAAAGAACTCAATACTTTTATGAAATTTTCGGCTGTGCCAAATGTTTTGTACATCAGTGGTAAGAATTTGTTTTTTTTATCTGGGTGCTATAGTGAAGACGCACATTATTTTTAGATGTAACTTATACTACTCGAATATTTAACGGGATTTACAGTTTTAATAACTTATGTACGTCAGAGGTAAGATATTCTTTGTTTTTTCATGTGAGTACTATACTGCACAAGTACCTTTCTCTTGGGTAGGATACTATGCACGTATCTTATGTCTAATATAAAGATGAAACTGCTCGATGATTTTACATAAACTTTTCATATGTGTACTATACTGTCGAATTCCTTATTACTTGGATAGAATACCTTGTACACATAAACACATTAACAAAGTAAGTAAACATTGTATGTGATTTTTGGAATATGATATCTATAGACATATACAAACATATACATTACATATGATTCATAATCATCAGTTAATTAGTTTTAGAGTTGATCCAAGACACAAAAAGATGTAATCATATACGCATAATTGCAATTCATAATGGTCGGTTAATTAGTTTAGGAGTGAATTCAATACACACATATATATATAAACATACACACATCCTTAAAATTCATAATGATCGGTTAATTAGTTTAAGAGTGAATTTTATACGTAGAAATATATAAACATGCAACGTCATTAAAATTCATAATGATTAGTTAATTAGTTTTGGAGTGACTCCAATAATAGAAATACACAATCATATAGACATCCTTAAAATCTGTTCATTAGTTTAGGAGAGAATCCAATACATACAAATATATGGACATATATACATAAATAATTTAGGAGCGAATCAAATACATACAAATGTACGGACATATACACATAATTAAAATTCATAATGATCGGTTAATTAGTTTAGGAGTGAATCCAATACATATCAATATATAAACATAAACCCATAAATAAAAATTATAATGTTCGGTTAAATTGTTCAGGAATGAGTTCAATACAAAATTCCATTAGTGGATCTATTGACATGATTATTGGAATGTAACAAATAAGCCGATATATAATATATCCTATATATTTGGAATATGTCATTTTCGTTATATACAGCAAAAATAGTTTTTTTTTCTTTTTTTATATATATAAAAGTGCTCTTTTATAATTATTACGTTCCATTTGAAAGTCCAACATATCGGAATGTAACAAAAAAATAGAAAGAAAGAAATTGTGGAGATCGAACCCGCTATATTGGTTTTAGTAATCGATGATGCTACGCGTTGCACCAAAGAATCAACTGCGTTAATAATTTGGTAAATTTAATAAATGAACCTCTGTTATAGATCGTGTACATGCGCAAAAGACGCCATTGCCGCTAGCTCGTTAAGTTGTCATTTCTTTCAACTTTGAACCCCTTTTTTGAATACCCTAGCAATTGTTTTAATCAATTAAACACCCGTAATAAAATTCTGCACCCTATATGCAATCTTTTGAGCTACTACACGCCGCCAAACGACCATCCGTTTAGGAGGAGATACAATTTAAAAATAGAGACAGACACACACACGCACACACATAGTGAGATTTATATGTTAGATTATATATAAAACATTCATTAAGAAATAATCAAAAGATACGACAAGGCAAAATCAATAAAATTGTATAATATAATTTAAAATCGTCAGAATGATACAAAGGTTATCCCCAGGCAAAATATGTGTTTGTATCCCGCACTATTATATTTTTAATTACCATATTTGAATAATTATAAATATATTTATTTTCTAGAGAATTTATTAAGTGAATCTGTCAGCAAAAACCTTGCTGACCGACAGTGATATTCTATATATATATTGTGATGTTGTGTTCTCTTGGTGCTTAATGCAAATATATGTTTTTCGACCTTCTTTTCTGCTTTTGTGGAGAGAAATTCAATACGGATCTTTCAAACGATGAATCTGTTTCACATGAGCAACCAACGGATAAAACAGGTGCGACTCACGCCAGTAACAATAAATGATCAATAAAATAAAATACAATAAAATAAAACATTTAAATAAGAAATGATTGGAGTTGTTAATAGATATTCAATTTTTGTGAATGTTACACAAAGGCAAAGTTTCATAACAAAAATTAAATACTGTTATTTAAATCGAATTTCTGTATATAAAATATGTCATGAAATTTAACGTTATCCTCTAATTAATAATAATAATAAACCTTAACAAGAATAAAATGATGATGATGATGATGACAAAAAGTAACAGAAAATGACAAAGAAAACAATCATGACAGCAGTTCAACGAGCGTTTATCTCAGATGCGATTAATTCACCTGCATGTTCCACGTCCGCGGGTAACAAGAATGTACACGGCCGCCACCCAGTTGCTACTTTGGTGGTTTCAGACGCAAGGCGTGATGCGCACGTGCGAGATCATTAACTTCTCAAAGCAGCTAATATTCTTTTATTTTTCAAATACCCAACAATTTAATTATTGAAGAATACATTTTCGCGCCTCCTAACACCGGTCGTTAAAACTGCAAGATCAAAGAACGTGTACTTAGGTGTTGTTTTGGGAATATCACGTCAGTGGACAACGAATCATTTCGTTGATATCGTGGGTGGTCCATTGTTAAAAAACAATTAATAAATACAAAGAGGGATGCCTTCGAAATATGATTATTTACTAATTAAGCGGTTTCATACAGGACATAAACAGTGACAATGAAAACTGGTGTAAACTTGTGTCGAGAAAAATATGTAACATTATAGCAATTATGACCTAAATCGTTGTAAATTAATTTGCGTTACCAATGTTTAAACATTAATTCATGGCAAGCTACTAAAGATATTTTAATGACTATATATATATATATATATATATATATATATATATATATATATACATATACATACATATGTATATATATGTATATATATGCATATATATGTATATATATGTATATGTATATATATGTATATATACATACCTATTTATATGTATATATATACACATATATATTTTAAAGGGATTAGACAAATTGTCTAAAGAGCAGAGTATATTTTAAAGTATTATTAAATTCATTAATACAATTCAAATGAAAGAAAAGAAAACAGTGCTCGTTGTAATGTAGATGTATAATAAGCTCCATAGGCATATATATATCCTAGTTCTATTTTACTATTGAGTAAGATGATTTATAATTTGTAGTAAATTAAAAATTAAAAGTCGGTTTCACAAGGAAGAACAAAAAAAATCAATAAATTGTACAATCGTTTCGGAAAGGACGTTTTTACTGAGATAGGCAATAATCTTAGACAATAATTTTATCATTTATTTTTTTTATACAATTATACATCTGCCTTACTTTAAAAAAATGCTAGTTTTATTTTTGGGGTCTTTAAAAAACACCCAATATTGTTGCTCATGATGGACTTCGTTTCAAAAAATTAAATGATAAAATTATTGTCCAATACTTACTGTCTATCTCAATAAAAACGTCGATTCGGAAATGATCATACAATTTATTGATTTTGTGTGTTCTTCCTTGTGAAACCAACTTTTAATTTGTAATTTTAATTCCAAATTATCAATCATCTCTCTCTCTCTCTCTCTCTCTATATATATATATATATATATATATATATATATATCGATTATCTGATAAAAGTTCCTTTATGTGTTTCTCTGAGTTCCTTCCCCATAGGTTCCAAAATTATTGAGGCATTCCTTTGCAAATTTTACATAAAAGTAACTGATTAGTAAGTAAGTAATCAACCATCTCAACAAAAATAACCTTCTTAGTGACACTCAATATGGTTTCCGTTCTGCTAGATCTACAGCAGATGCGCTTACAGTTATATTGCATAGGATTAGCAAATCTCTCGACGGTGGCAATCTTTCTAGGGCAATTGCTCTTGACATATCTAAAGCCTTTGATAGGGTATGGCATAAAGGTTTACTTCATAAGATCGCTAGCTATGGTATAGCTGGAAAAGCTTTCTCAATTATTAAATCATTTCTTTCTGATAGGTTCATAAGAGTAGTAGTTGAGGGGCAAAAATCAGAAGCTCACAGTATTAATGCCGGTGTCCCTCAGGGGTTCATCCTGGGCCCAACTCTTTTCCTGATCTACATTAATGATCTTCCAAATCACATCCTTACATCATTTGTAGACATTTATGCTGACGACACTACCATTTATGGTAGCACATCTAAGACAGTAAACGACCAAGTTCTCTCCAATTCTCTTTCCTCTGATCTTGATCACGTAGTACAATGGGGAAAGGAGTGGCTGGTTACTTTTAATGCATCTAAAACCAAGCTTCTCTCTTTACATCATCAACATTCTAATCCACATTTGGCATCAATTGAAATGAATGGCTCTCGTCTTTAGGAGGCCTCAAGTTTTGACAAGCTTCTGGTCTTGACCATTACTCCTGATCTTAAATGGAACACGTACATCAAATCTGTTGCCAAGGCCGCTGGAAAAATTGTGGGATCTTTCTATCGATCCGGTAAATATCTCACTGCTGATGCTATTCTCTATCTATATAAGAGCCAAGTACGTCCAAGGATGGAATACTGTTGCCACATCTGGGCAGGAGCTGCTAGAAAGGACTTGTCCTGCCTTGATAGAGTTCAAAATAGACTTCGTAGCCTCGTAGGAGATGTCGTTTTCTCCTCCTTGCAACCTCTATCTCACAGAAGAGATGTTGCGAGTTTGTCTCTGATGTATCGTTATTTTCATGGAAAGTGTTCGACTGAGCTTCAATCTATGGTCCCCCTCGCCAAACTTTCACAAGAAACACTCGTCTAGCTGTAAACACTATCAATAATTCCCCCCACCCTTTACTGTGCCTAAACCTAAATGTAGATTCCATGAACAAAGCTTCTTTCTTAGAACTGCACGCCTGTGGAATTGTCTTCCGTTTTCTTGCTTTCCGGCTGACTACAATATGGTTGTGTTCAAGTCTAAAGTAAATAAGTTCTTGATGAGCCGTTCCATATAAGTTATCAAATTTACCAAATTTTCATTACTAATGATTACTATATTGTCCAATTTCTACTGTACACTCTTTAACCCTTATCCTTCAGTGGCCTCTGGGCCTTGATAATGTAATGATGCCTATGTAAAAAAAAAACTTATCTGGCTGTGTGTTTGTATTTTTCTAACAAAATTCATCCCATAAGTAAAAACAAAATCGAAAAAAACCCGAATCAAAACGAATATTCTTTACATGGGAAAAATTACGTTACACCGGCCAAGGAAGAAGTAACTTCTCATTAATGTCTGTTTTTTTAATATGCAAACGAAGAAATGATTTCCGGGCAATTAAATATTACCTCTATGTTGTCGTAAATTAAACTCATTAAGAAAAATGAAACAAAATAAAATTGTCAGGTGCACTCGGGCTTGAACAGGGGATTATCGATCTGTAGACGAATGCTCTACAATTAAGTTATATCACCAGAGGTTTCTAAATCTGTGTAAGAAGAAATGGTTTGCTAAAAGTGTGTTTCTCCTTTGACCGGTGTAACGTAAAATATTCCTTTGTAAAACAATCTTTATCTATAAGAGAAAAAAGCTATTTTCAAGATCAGATTTTTTCGATTTTCTGAAATTATCGACTTAATTTCTGTACAAACCACATCTAAAAACACTGCCAGATATAAATTAGCTTTGCCTGAAATCTGCAGAGCGTAGGATCAACTGTTTCGTAACCTATATGGAAGGACCTCACATACACACTAAGTGACTTTTAAATAAGAGTAGAGGTAAGAATACGTAATTAGTTTCAACAAAAAATAATCAATCAAATTATTAAACAATCGTAAATGTTGAAGGGTTTAAATATTTATGTTATATATTTTCTAGTTCGTAGGAATTTAACTTCAGATGTAAACATATGTGATCTGATTAAAGACACTTATTTTTATCGGAACAATTTTGCAAAATTTAAATTCAATAAAAAATATAACTTACACTTATAATATATCACACTATCTTTCGGTTTAACTGATATATTTCCTCACAGCTGCGGTGCGTTTCTGAATTAGTTTATTTTTTAATGATTTCGAAATGTGTTTTTCATTTTGATAAAGAATGAATAGTAAGAAAATTAGATGTTGTATTAATTGGTCCGATTGTTTCCCCTAACAAACATTCGACGAGATACCGTCGACGGTCTCATTTATCAAACTATTTTGCCCGAATTAAATAAAGATTACCTTTATAAAAATCTAACCTACCCACAACAAGAAAGGCGCCAGACATCCGCCTAGAATAGAGGAATGAACACATTCTTTACCTTCTTTGCGTATATTACATTAAAAGTGATTTGTTGAAATCGTCGCGGGAAGCGTTCGAATAGACATATTTTTTAATGTTATTTATTCGCATACATATATATAAGAACCCGCGAAGAAAATTTGAGCAGTCGTAACTATTTTCGTTCACACACACATACACTCACATACATACACACACGCAATTTGTCTGACAAAGGAATATTCTTTTCATTCTATTGACTCCCGCGTATATATCCGGCACAGTTAAACACACTTAATCAACCGAGAACCGCGTCGGTCTATATAAACGCATATAAGATATTAACGGATATATACTCGAGAGTCAAATCAATGAAAAGAATATGCTGTTGTCTCAGTCCTTATTAATATAAAGTCTGAATTTCAAAAGTAAAAATAATAACGGATTTGGGTACCATCAGCTAGAATCTAAACCGAAACAGTAGCATTCAAAACTGGCGGCGTTACCACTGTACTAACGTTACACGCATAAACTGGTTTAAAATGCAGAATAAACTAAATTGAATGTATAAAATGTATGATATTTTTTTTTCTAATTTTAAAACAATTTTCACTTCATTATTACTATTTTAACCGCTTAAAGACCTATAAATAAGCGGTCTATAAAAAATCACATTATTTGAGGCCCCTGATACTACTCTGCGATTTTTATGTTCGGAGGTGATAGAGTTTCAAAATATCGAGACGGACAGACAGGAAGACATATAACTTTTGATACATAAGATTTAGTAAGGAACCACGGAAATATAACGCCATCAATTTTATTTCATTAAATTTTTATTTTCAATTTGGGTGATCGAAACAGTCTTTTGTTAAATAGGCGACGTGTTTGTAGATGCATTTCAATTTGTATTTGCTGTTTCACCATAAAATAGATATATTGCCAATTTGAATATAAGAAGAAATGATATATGACAAAGTTTTACTAGAAGTATTCTTAGAGTAATTAAGGAACGAGATATTGGTCTTCATTATATTAAAACTTCAGCATAATAGTTCACTAAAGGAAGGAGAAGATGAGGAAAGTGGTCTAAAGTATAACACTCCAAGGGAGGAAACCATCGTTGTAGAAGTTTTCTCGACATTTACAGGCGTCCAAATTTATGGGGTCTGGATTTGCTGCTTGGTATTTGCGTCGGATTTGTACATTTAACTTGAATAAGTGTAATAATTTCAGCAAACCACATTCTAATCAAGACTTACAAACCAAGAATTATGGGGCATGCCTACGGTAGGA